>NC_061514.1:49805712-50105712 GCF_022539505.1 Lolium rigidum | reverse complement strand
CAGGAACTGCACCTGAACATCGGCTCCATCTGTTACGTCCTTATAGCCTGATGCCATCTGTGCGAGATCGTTGGCCTCGGTATTTTGTGACCTTGGGATCCAATTAAAGTTTATGTACCTAAATTGTGCCATCAACTCACGGCATTGCATCCATAATGGGAAAAGCGACTTGCTCTCACACTTGTAGTCCTCCGTGAGTTGGGAAATCACCAATTTAGAGTCTCCAAAAAGTTCCACTGCTTCTGCACCGGCTTCTATAAGCAACTCCATTCCCTTGCGTATTGCTTCATACTCAGCGACATTGTTGGTGCAACGGGTAGATAGCCTGATGGAGAAGGAATATGTTGCCCCCCGAGGCGACACGAGTAAAATGCCGATGCCGCAACCATCATCACAAGCCGATCCATCGAAGAACATGGCCCATGCACGTACAGATAGTGCTGCTATATCAGTGTTGATTCGTTCAGCAATAAGATCGGCCAACGCTTGTCCCTTGACTGCTTTCGCAGGCTGATACCGGAGATCAAACTCTGACAATGCAAACATCCATTTACCGAGTCGGCCTTTCAACACAGGAGCCGACAACATATGTTTGATGACGTCTGATTTGCATATGATGACAATTTCCGCTGACAGAAAGATGTGACGAAGCTTGGTGCAGGTAAAAAATAGGCAGAGGCACAACTTCTCGATCTCAGGGTACCTTGTCTCTGCATCCAACATCCTCCTGCTGAGGTAGAAAGCAACTCTCTCCAGACCATCATAAAGTTGCACCACCACTGAGGCGATGGAAGTGTCAGCCACTGATAAGTATATATAGAATGGTCTGTCTTGCTGGGGCGGAACCAACACGGGTGGCTTCGTCAGATATTCTTTGATCTCGTCAAACGCTTGCTGCTGCTCTGCCCCCCAGTGAAACTCGTCATCAGATTTGATTTTCACCAATCCCATGAATGGCTCGATTCGTCCTGACAGATTAGAGATGAACCTTCGGACAAAGTTGATTTTGCCGATGAGACATTGGAGTTCCTTCTTCGTGGTAGGTGGCTGCATTGTTCGCACTGCCTCCTGGCTTTTCAGGCCGATCTCAATTCCACGTTCATGAACCAAGAAACCCAAGAATTGACCGGCCGTCACCCCAAAAGCACACTTCTTTGGATTCATTCTTAGCCCGAATTTTCTAGTTCGGTCCAGGATGCGTCGGAAATCTTCCAAGTGTCCTTCTACGGAGACAGACTTGACCACCACGTCATCGATGTAAATTTCCACCAACTTGCCGATCAGATCATGAAAGATGTAATTCATGGCTCTTTGGTACATTGCGCCGGCATTCTTCAGTCCAAAAGTCATGACTACATATTCAAACAAGCCCACTGAACCCGGTACTCGAATGCGAGTCTTGTGTATATCTTCTGGAGCCATGAAAATTTGGTTGTAGCCGGCATTGCCATCCATGAAACTTAACACCTTATGACCAGCAGCTGTATTGATCAATATCTCTGCTACCGGCATTGGATACTCATCCTTTGGAGTAGCTCTGTTGAGATCTCGAAAATCTATGGCGACACGCCATCGGCTGTCCTTTTTCTGTACAGGTACGATACTAGAAATCCATTCAGCATACCCTACGCGTGCAGGTATTGTCTCTCGGCTTCCTCCACGCTACGTAGCCGCTGAACCCTACGCTTTTGAGAGTGACTGAGTCCATCAGGGCACCACCTTGGCTGGTGGTATCTATCTTCTTCTTCATCTTCATCTTCTAACTCCTCGAGATCTTCCACCCGAGAGGACTCAGCTTGCTTGTTCCGAGATGGGATAGGCCCTAGACGTTTGAACACTGACACGTCACCTGTGTCCTTCTTCTTCCATCTACATTCCGGGCAGTTGTCGACTGTAGGCAATCGGCTCATTCCTGAGTCACAGCAATGCTTAAAGAAAGGACAATCCCAGTGTCTGTCCATGTCCTCCTGCTCTCTTGACTTTCCCTTAGCACGGCGCTCATATCCTTCGTCGTCTCTATCATACCGACGATATTTTATGGTGTCTACACTAGACCGACGATCTCTTTCGTTGTCTACGTCGTATCGCCGGCGTTGGTCGTACTGACGCTCATACTTGTTAAGGAGATGCTCGAAGAGCGGTCGCTGGTACCGCACGTTTCTCACTTGCTCCTCTGTGATGTACCCTCTGTCATCATATCGGGGCCGGTCGCGTGGACCGGCCTCCTCCTTTTTCTTGCCACGAGAGCGACTGCTCTCTTCTTTGTCCCTACCAGGGTGGTATACAGGCCCTGCCATGTTAATACTGAACGAGAAATCTGGCTGGCATCCCACGGGGTGATTGCACTCCACCATGTTAACGGCAGGAAACGGTTGCGTGTCCACTTTCATGGCATACTGGCTGAAAATCAGACGGCCTTGTTCTATCGCCATTTGGATCTGTTGACGCAACACTTTGCAGTTGCTGGTGGTATGGGTGAACGAGTGATGCCACTTGCAGTATGACCTTTCGTTCATCTCTTGCGCCGTAGGGATTTTATGGCCTTCGGGTAACTTCAGCTGCTTCTCCTTAAGCAATAGATCGAAAATCTGCTCAGCTTTGCTTACGTCGAAGTCAAACCCTTTTGCAGGACCTTGTGGTTTCACCCATTTGCAGGACACGGGATTTGCCCCCCGAGCTCATTCAGCCACGGCTACCTCCTGGTCTCCTGTAGAGTCTTCAACCTCTTCTGTCTCAACCAGGCTTACCGGGCGTTTGAATTTGTCCTGGTACAATTCTGGGTGGCGCTGCTCATACAATGATAGTTTCTGAACCATATGCGCCAGTGAAGTGTATTCCGCTTGGAAAGCCATATCCTTGATCGGCGCCGCGAGGCCCAATACTGCCAGATCGACTGCTTCTTTCTCATTCAAACGAGCCGAATAACATCGGTTCCTGACGGTCCTGAAGCGCTGAATGTATTATGACACCGTCTCTCCACGCTTCTGTCGTACTTGCGCTAGATCGGCAATGCCAGCCTCGGTAGCTTCTGAGTGATATTGCATGTGGAACTGCTCTTCCATCTGCTTCCACGTCCGGATTGAATCTGGTGGCAACGAGGTGTACCACCCAAAAGCCGATCCTGTGAGAGATTACGCAAAAAACCTCACACGTAGCTGGTCTGAAGCTGAAATCATGCCCAACTGCGCCAAATATCGGCTCACATGCTCAATTGAACTAGACCCTTCTGATCCACTAAACTTTGAGAACTCAGGGAGCCGATACTTGGGCGGTAGTGGAATCAAATCATACTCGTTGGGGTACGGCTTGGAATAGCCGATTGCCCTCCTCTTTGGAACCATGCCGAACTGGTCTCTCAAGATTGCACTGATTTGGTCCACGGTGTTAGTTGTAGGGGCCGGGCTCTGATGACTCGTTGCGGTGGCATATTTAGCTAGCCACGCCTGTTTGTCGGCATCCACTCCAGTAATCCCTCCTGCTGTTCCAGAGATCCCTCCTGCTGCAATCTGGTTCGTGTGCGCCAAGTTATTGCAGTCCGGCACGTACGTGCACATGTATCCGTGCGGGATTTCCTTAGGTGGCTCATACAGGAACTGGTAATCGCTAGGATCGCCTCCGATCTTGTAGACGACGTATGCCGGCGAACCCGGCGGCTCTGGAGCTGCTAGCGCGAATGGCAGCTGCGGCCTGGTCTGGAACGGTATTTCTCCCTGGTGAGTCCCTAGGGTAGGTCCTGACGGAGAGTACTGATGCTTCATGATTTCCTGGACCACGCGAAGCGCAACGCGCTCGAAAGCATTCACCAGGCTCTCAGAATGACGGTGTAGCGAATGAGCCACCATGTAATTAATTTCCTGGCGCAGAGCTCTGGTGTGTTCTTCTGAAGAGGTAGACAGATCCACTTCATCGAGAGCACCTTCGGCTGAGAACCCTTTCCATCTAATGCCATGTGTGCGGGTCCTCTCGAAAGAGCCGATGAGGTCAGCTTCGAAGAGAGCTTTAAGCTCATTATACTTCTTCTTATGCTCCTCAGTCAGGTCTTCGTACGTGACTGGGTCTTCCGCCATCTCTGGTGCAGATGTTGACGCAGTTGCTGTAGATGGTCTCACCGGGCGTGCCAGAATGTGTTGCCTGCCAAAACCCACCGGCGAGCAGCGACGGGCAACACGTAGAGCCGGGAGGCTCCCAGGACTGCTGGTGGGTCCTGGTCCCTCGGGCGACGGCCCGCAATGCTCCGGCACACGTCCAAGCTGGTGCAAGGGCGTGCCACCTGACCTATACCTGGTCAGGAAGGTGATGGATTGCTTCGACTAGTTTCCATGGCATACACTTAAACATTAAATACGAGCCTCGATCGGCTCTCAGGTTATCCTGTGAATCGGCTCAAGGAGCCGATCCACCCATGATTCGTATAGGATCTACGATAACATGGTGGTCCTGCTTGATCAATACTAAGTTAAAACGGCCCACGACGATTTAGGGTTTTCACCACATAACCGGAACGTCCTACACGTAGTTGAGCCTGGCAGACACGAAAGATAATAGAAAACCAGCCCTAGACAAGGCCTAAAAACCAACGTAGAGTTGATTCCCGGAACATGCCCTCTAGGATCAGCAAACTATACCTTACGCACTACTGGATCATTCAACCCATTTGCAAGGCCTAACTATGCAGATATCAAACTAATCCTTGAAGAACAAGGAACAACCATAACGGATCGAATCTACTAAATAAAGACTAAGCAAGGTGCTGCCCTTACACCTAAGAGAAGTGCAAGGGCAGCTAGATATCTAGGGGTAGCATAACTAGATAAAAAAATATCAAGAAAGCATCAATGCTAACCCTAAACATCTATGATAAGGGTGTTACTCGCCATCAACAAGGCTTCAGTACGAGCAAAACCTAAACAACGAATAAACAAGATGCTGCTTAGATCGCGAGATGCGATCTAGGCAGCATGGCGCTTACCCGGAAGAAACCCTCGAAACAGGGGGTGGCGATGCGCCTAGATTGGTTTGTCGTGAACGTGATCGTCCTTCTTTCTCAATAACCCTAGATACATATTTATAGTCCGTAGACTTTCTAACTTGGAAATAAACCTAACCGTGTACGAGCTAAGCTCTATCTCTTAATTCTAACCGACACGTATCCTACCATAATTTACAGATACACGGGCAATCTAGCCCAAACTCTTATACAAGGCCGATTCATGAATATTTTCCGTGCATATTCTCTAAGCCCATCTCAATCACGGCCCACCTCTGACTTAGTTAAAATATGGCGATAACAGACAAGGAAACTCCAAGAAAAGCTTTGGAGGACGATGTGGATGCACTTGATGAAGCTCGAGATGAAGTACTATCACGAGTCACCAAGTACCAGCAGGACCTGAAAAACTACCACAGTCGACGATTGCGGCCAAGATCTTTCCAGGTCGGCGATTTGGTCCTACGGCTCAATCAGCAAAGTACTGAAAAGCTCGAGTCACCATGGCTGGGCCCTTACGTCGTCACAGAAGTAATCGAAGGTGGAGCGTACAGGATCAAGGACAAGAAGACAGGGGTTCCCGAGAAAAACCCCTGGAACGTGGCGCAGCTCAGGCGGTTCTACGCTTAGAGTCGAAATATAGTCCTCCTTTGTAAAAATACAATGTACTGAAACGCCCGCGAATTTTCAGACGCACTCTTTTCCTTTTCAGGGCACCGAGTGGGGCTGGAAAGGTTTTTAATGAGGCGGGCTCGCGGTGCTACAATATAGTAAAAGATAGTGATGAGATACATCTTTTTTCTTCGACAGGCTCGGGGGCTCATAACCCGCGACAAAGAAAATAAATATATTCTCACAAAAAAGTAAATTCTTCGAGACGACAAAATAGTATAAGCTCCAGCCAAAGGCTCGGGGGCTTCACAATATAGATTACACTTTACAATATAGGCAACTTCATCAATACAAATAATTTGACAAAAAATATAGACATAACTTTTCACAATATAGTACAACTCAGTCAAGGCCTAATATACTATCTATGGATAAATCTTTGGTTGTCTTGTGCTCAGCATAGCTCCCCTTGACGAAGAATTCGGAATCCATCCGAAGAAGTTCATCCATCATCGCTTCGGCCACAGGAGTCACCATGTCATTGATTTCGTCGATGTTATTTTTTCGTCGCGATTTTTTGGCCAAGCAGTCAGCAACAATCTTCGTCAGGTCCAATTTTGGATGGCAAATATGTATCATGATCATGGCGAATCTTTCCCCAGCAGTCAACTGAGCTCGCACAAAGTTATGAATGCGAGGGGCATCTCGGAACTTTTCCATCAATCCAAGAAGAGTTTCGGGAGCTTCATCTCGAGGAAACATAGTCTTGTAAACAAGGGTCAAGGTTCTCGTGCAGAAGTTAAGAAATTCGCGAACCTGACAGGCGCGGTCTTGGAACCTGACAATCTGTTGGGTTCGCTCAGGAGTGGCCCAGAAAAGGCATCCATGGTTAAGAGAAAGGTTAACAAGGAGGTTCGTTCTCACATTAACCCTTTCATCTTCAGCAGCAGCATCGAGAATAGAACCTATTGAGCGACAGAACAAGAAATTCAAAAAATAGAGGGGTACAGCAAAAGGCAGAAGCAATTCTAGGTTGAAAAAGCATACCTAACATATCCACACTAGCTTCAGTCATTAGCTCGAGCATATTATTTTCTCGAGCAGTTGCTTTTTCAGCTTCCGAAATAGCAGCATCCTTGGCAGTTATGGCTTCTTTAGCTTGTTGAAGGGCAATCTTCTCTCTTTCGGATGCTTTACGGGACTGCTCCATCATCGCAAGAGTCTGCTTTTTCATGGACTGAAGTTGTTGGCGAAGTTCTTGAAAATCTTGCGAGGACTGTTTACTCGAAGAACCTTCGATAAGGTTATCATCGACAAGTGCTTTCTTCGAGAAGGAAGAAGCAGGAGAAGTATTGGCAGGATGAGGATTGGCGGAGTAGTTATCGAATATCAACTGGAAAAGAAAAATTCAGTATCAACGACCACGCAAAATAGAATTCCATTGATCTTCGGGAAATTTACACAGATATTACAGAAGGGGTCTTCAAAAGGATTACTATGACAATTGTCGCCAAAGCTACTATGGCGACAACTTCAAAAGAAACAGGAAAAAAGATAGGGCATTCTACTAGACCTTCGGCTTTGACGAGCTAGGGGCAGGAGTAGGCTTGAATCCAAGATAAGCAAGGATCTTCTTTGTGTTGGGCTTCGCAGCCTTGATCAGCAATCGCCACTTCGTGGTCTCCATCTCCTGTGTGTCGCCAACTTTGGTCCAGTCGATGTTTTGCTGACTCGTCGGCAGAACCGGGGGACAGATGCTTTCAACGGCAACCTTCATATTTTCTTGGCGCAGCTTCAGTCCAAGATCTTCTGGCGGATTAAAGTCCTTGGCAAGAGCAAGAAAAGTCGCGGGTTCCTTTTTCTTTGGGAAGAAGTAAGGGTAGAGCCGCAACAATCCTTCCTTGGCCTGATCAATGCCCTCGCGTGCTTCTGTTCCGTGAAATTCAAGGAAAGCAAGCGCGTCAAGAAGAGGATCATTATCAGGATCTTCAAGTTCAAATTCCTGAGATGTTTTACCTGTCGAGGCAGAAATTTATTGATCAACAAACGAGTAAAGAAAAGCAAGTCCAAAGAATACAAAATGGTTCGAGTACTCACTGACAAAGCGACGGTTTTGCGACTTCAGCCGTTTAGTAATCGCGTCTTCGCGAGCAGATTGTGCGGCTATATGCTCGCTCAACGAAGTCTCGGCGTCGTGAAGCCTCTTCTGAAGATCTTCGACACCAGCAGCGTCGGCCTTGGCCTTGTCAGCCTCTGCCCTTGCCTTACTAGCATCTGATTCGGCCTTCTTACGAGCCTCCTCACTTTGCTCTAATTTTTGAGCAAGTGTGTCGGCACGTTTGTTGGCCTCCGCCAGTTTTTCTGCCAAAATAGTCAAGTCTAGTCAAAATCAAGACAAGAAAGGAGTAAGAAGGAAAGGGTAAAGAGCAGCAAAAAGACATTACCTTCAGCTTTGCTAGCATACTCGCGGTACCCAACGAATTGGGCACCGAAGCGGATGAATTCCTTAATCAAAGGCTGTTAAAAGAAAGATAGAGAAAGAAAGCGTCGGTAGGGGAAAAAGTGCGATAGCACAAAATCAAAAGAAGCAAACAGAGAAAACATCGACAGCATCAGAAAGCATTTAAAGACTTACATCATCCAAAAGAGGAGTCGAGGAGCTACCCAATTGTAAGGTAGGCTCCGTGATTGTTTCAACCCTCGCCCTTTTTGGTGAAGGGACAAGGGGGCTTGCAGGAGGAGCAGGTCCATCGGTGTTTTGTTGAGGAGGCGAAGATTCTTCTCCTTCAACTTGCACTTCAGAAACAACTAGAGTATGCGACGTACTCGTTCGAGCAATCGCATCAATAGCTGGCATTTCTTCCTCGTCACCACTACGATTAAATGGCAGTAGTATAAGAAGCAAGACAGACAAAAACCTTCAAGAATCAAAATAGCGAGAGCCAAGGAATAACTTACGAACTGACGAGGGCGTCAAGGTATGGATCGAAAGCTGCCTTCCGACGTGAAGGAGCAGCTTCTTCGGCTTTGGAGGTGCCGAAATCTTCGACGTCTGTCCTCTTCCTTTTGTTCTTTGGAGAAACAGCAGGAGGAGGAGATTGTGCCGATGTGGTAGCCTCAGAGGCAGCCTCCTTTTCAGAGGATCCCGCAGATTTTCGAGAACCTGCGGGTTCATTCTCAAAAGAAGGAGCATCTTGGTTGTCATCAGTGATAACATCTCGTTCTTCGACTTCTCCACCTTCAGGAAGGGGAGGAAGCGAGACAAGATCTGGATGGTTCTATACAAAAACAAGGGGAGGTGTCAATAAAAGAGTTATGTAAAGGATGGCAAACAAAAGTGAGCCAGTCGACAAAGGTTACCTTGGGAAGCGCATTGGTGGCGCTATATGGTTTTACGCGACAAGAAGAAGGGACAGGATCTTTCGAAGTTAGAGAGGAGATCTTCCGGACAAGTTTTTCTAAATCCTTGACTGACAAATCCACCGATAACCGATCCACATCATTGTCGCCAGCATACTTCCAGAGGGGATTTTTGCGAGCCTGTAGAGGCTGCACTCTGATTCCAAGGAAATATGCCGTGATCTGGATACCCGACAGCTCTTTGCCGCGGGTGTTTTGCAGCTCGTGGATACGGGTCATCAGTGCCTCTGTCGCCGTTTTTTCTTCCTCGGTAGCTTCTGCATCCCAGGAGCGGCGGCGATAGATTTTCTCGGCACCGTCAAAAGGAGGGATGTTGTCTTCAGCACATCCATGGTTCTCCTCATGGATGTACAGCCACTTCTTCCGCCACCCTTGAACTGAGTCAGGGAATTTGACATCGAAGTACTCGACATCAGGGCGAACGCAGATAAAAATGCCACCTATGTTATAAGCGACATTGGGAGAGCCATTGCGGCGACAGAAAAAGATATGCTTCCACAACGCCCAGTTAGGCTGGACGCCGAGGAAGGACTCGCAAAGGGTGATGAAGATGGAAATGTGGAGGATAGAGTTGGGTGTGAGGTGATGAAGTTGCAGTCCATAAAAAAAAAGCAACCCCCGAAGAAAAGGGTGAATGGGGGCAGAAAGGCCACGGATGAGATGATCGACGAAACTAACCCGATACTCCATTGGAGGGGTTGGGTAGCTCTCTTCGGCGGGGAAGCACAGCGCCTTGGGCTTCTTGCTGATCCCCAGTTTCTTCAGGAGGTTGATGTCTTGGGTAGAGATTTTGGATCTCTCCCACTCAGCGCTCCCCAGATCTGCGGAAGCCATCGTTGATTCCGGCGTGCTGTGCCTGGTCAGTTTGCGCGGTGGCATCAACAATGGCGCAGGAGTGCAATTCGAGAGAAGTTGAGTTCAGGGAACTATGGGGCGCAAGAGGAGATTTTTGCAGAGGAGAGCAGAGGAGCGGCGCGAGCGAAAGTGCTGGAGGAAGAAGAAGGGGACCTTAAATAGAGGTACGGCGAAGCGACGTACCGTTGGATGGAAAAAGTGTGCGGCAGATGATGTACACGTGGAACAGGGGTAAAAAAGTAATTTCACCCTGGAGGAGTTACAGTGCGTGCGCCAGGAAAAGCGGAGGACGTGTGTCCCCCACTTGCACGACATGTCAATACGATGCATAATTTGGGCCCGCAAGGCAGCGAGAGAGAACTTCTCGCGATTTCCAGGAACTGCGGTCGTGGCTATCATCAGCAATGACGTCACTTTAGCAAGAGAAAAATTCGACTTAACAGCTTCATAAAAAAGGCGACTGCAAAAGATATTGGAGAGCCTTTGATCAAATAAAAGTTTTTGATCAAATGCTTGGGGGCTACTTTGGAAAAATGAAAAATTCGAGAAAGACAAAATAGAAATGGTGTGAGACTATGATCAAATACAAATATTTGCTCATTGCCTCGAGGGCTACTCCCATCGGGAGCGTTGTTCGCGCACCCGAGAGATTTGAAAATTTCGGCAGAGAAAGAAAATATAGCGGCATAAGGCGTGGAGCCTACATCCAAGCACAAGTGCTTAGCTGTAGCCTCGGGGGCTACTCCCATCGGGAACGCTGTTCGCGTGCCCGATGAAATTATAAAAAAGAGAGAAAGATAGAAGAACAAGAGAGTATATTTCGAGTTATAGGTAACTCTACATATACTCCCATCGGGAGAGCAATATAAGTCATCCGTTGACTCAATAAAATGTGTCATTCCAACAGCCGAATAAGCACTCGACAATATATTTTTAGAACGCCAAAGTTGCGAACAATTTCTGAATGCCGCAAAACTTTGCGAAGGTAAGACCCCAGATCCGTTCTGTGTGGCGTAGCGCCATCTCTGACGTCGGTTTGCTACTTTTATCCGTATCAACAGATACGAAGAAAAATCCCAACGGACGCGTTAGGTACCCGATAAATATGACTGGGACTCGACAGAATGGTAAGACCTTAAACGGCACTCGTCGAAGTTTACACCAGTATCCCGAGATCATGTCCAGGGACGTGATTTTGAAGTAGGTTTTTGCGGATTGCCACTAGAGCAATTAACTAGTACCTGATCCGTCAGATGAACTAGCCCCAACTACCATTATCCCTGTACAATATAGAAATTCATATGAAAAAATATAGAGAAGTTTAAAGTTGTCGAGTAAAAATAAACAGTGGAGATTTTCCCTGACTCTACGATTCAAGCAAAATCTCAGGGGCTACTGACATAGGCATCCCCAATGGGCCTGCCGAAGATAGTACCCGGGTTTATCGAAGGCCCACGACTCGAAGAATAAGAAGAATCGGAAGCCCAAGTTGATATTAAGGAAAGTTAGAGTTGTATTAGCAGATAATGTTTGTAATCTTGCGGGATGAGTTGGAAACCCTCCCGGACTCTGTAACTTGTACAATATGAATCCCTCGGCTCCACCTCCTATATAAGGGGGAGTCGAGGGACAAAGAAAGCATCGAATCATTGTCTCACAAACCCTAGTTTTCATAATCGTCGAGTACTTTTCGGCTGAAACCTTCGAGATCTACTTGCCCTCTACTTCCAACTAAACCCTAGTCTACAACCCGTAGGCATTGACAAGTTAATCCCTTGTCAGCCGGCCACTCTAGCCTCCACCTTGGCCGCACCCCTTTGAGGGCCGGCGCCCAAGCCCCCTCTCCCCAAACCCTAGCTATCTCTCCTCCACATACAACTCCCGCATAAGCTTAGGCGAAGCCCTGCCGGAGTTCTCCATCACCACCGCCACCACGCCGTCGTGCTGCCGGGATTCCGAGGAGGATCTACAAATGCTGCTGCCCGCTGGAACGGGGAGGAGGACGTCGTATTCATCAACACCGAACGTGTGACCGAGTACGGAGGTGCTGCCCGATTGTGGCACCGTCAAGATCTTCTACGCGCTTTTGAAAGTGGCAAGTGATCATCTTCTGCAACAACGAGATCTAATCTCGTAGGCTTTGGAAATCTTCAAGGGTTAGTCTCGTTCATCCCCTCGTTGCTACCGTCTTCTAGATTGCATCTTGGCTTGGATTGCGTTCTTGCGGTAGGAAATTTTTTGTTTTCTATGCTACGAATCCCATCAGTGATAATACACCAACTCACATCATCCAAAAAACCAAATGCCTTCCCAAACCGTCCAATAGAAGGTGAGAAGCATATCCAGTCAAACAGACTCTCAGCGCACGCCAACACACACACCACAGAAGTTGCTACCGCCGTCTTCCTCGACTCCATCTTCAAGAGAGATCATCGCATTAACCTTGCAAGACCTGCCATCGATGCCACCATGACGCCAGACGGCTCCACCATCCTGCATGCATACATCCTCTTGCATCTGTCGTCGATACCCTGCAACACCATGCCACCGAGACTCAGCGCCAACAATGTGGTAGATGAATACCACTCCACCAACATCTAGCGGCTGCTCCAAAAATGATGCCCCAAGAGGTAGAACGACGCAAGGCGCGACGCCATCGTCCGATCCGGGAGACCCAGATCTAGGGTTTCCCCCGGAGTAGCACGAGTGTGTAGATGCAGACTGTGACAACGATGCCTTCAAGAAGGTTACGACGTGTGGCGCCGCCATCGTCATCGCCCGCCCAGACCGCAGTCAGAGCACGGTTTTCACCGGCAGCCGCGCATCCTCATCTCGCCGAGCGTAGTGCCGAGGCAAGCAAGATGGCGCCTCCTTGAGCCACCACCGCCATCCCTCGGTTGCCGTATCCGCAGAGGACACCGTCGTGCCGCTGCCCGCAGATCCAAGCCCGGTAGCCTAGATTCGGCCCGCAGCAAGCCGCCGCTGGCCCCCCACGCAGCCGCCGTCGAGCCACCCTTCCTCGCAGAAGTCGGCCGAGCAGCCACCACAGCCCTTGCCGCCACCTGCCCGCGCCGCCCGGAGACGCGCAGCCACCACACCGTCGCCCGTCGCGTAGCCGTAGAAGGCCATGCCCGCGCCGGCTCGCCGTGGCACCCGACGGACGCGCCACACCCTGTCCTGGGGGAGACTTCCCGCGCCCCTCCACCCGAGCCAGAGGATGAGAGGACCTCGCTTCCGCCGACCGGGCTTTGCCCGACCGCGCCCTCAGGCAACGGCGAGGGAGGAGGGGGACCTGGCGGCGGCGGGATCTAGGGTTCCCCCTGGTCGCCGCGCGGAGGCGACGCATGAGGGGGGGTAGCTGGAGCTCAAACATGATGTGCCTCAGATATAACAATTAAATGAACATGATATCATGTGCAAAAAGGTCATTTCATTTAAATCTCACAGGTGTGCAAACGATCTTTTCTCTCTAAGTTGTCCTTAATATATTTACTCAAATCCATTGATAGATGCATTGCACCACATAATTTTGAAGTGTTGACACAAAAGAGGCCAACAACCAACAGCCAAAAAATCTTACCTGACAAGTGATTACTTCTTATCATCACTTTAACACTGGCAATATATTGATAAGATCCCAAAAACAACAAAAGAGTAAAAAAAAGAAAGAAAAATGTTAGAGAAGAGCAAAAGTAACCTTCCCTCTCGACAGTTCCTACATCCAGTACTAGTTACAATTCAGTTCCTACATCCGGTACTCTTGAAATGTCAACACCAACTGAGGCGCTTAGACCATGTGTTTTTTTTTGAAACAGAAGGTGGTATTCCATTAAAGTGACATGTGACGGGTACAAATTGCATACAGGCCCTTTACAACACTCGCCCTAAATAACCTAGTATTTGAGGATAGGGCCGCAAACTTACAAAACACACTCCAGAACAAAACTTGAAAAAGCAATCAGGTCCTGGAGCTTCACCGCCACCGCTCGCCGGCATCCTCGAAGCGTCGCTGCCAAGGAACTGGGAGAAGTTGCTCGAAGTCCTTCTTCCGGCGAAAACCCGCCTCCGCTGGCTACCTCCAAGCCGCCGGGAACGAATCAGTTGGCTGCGAGGAGGCGACGAGCTCCAACAGGAACAGGGAGAGGCCTTCGTCACGGAGGTTGAGTAGCAGCCTCCTTGTCGGTTGTAGATCGCAGCGGCCATGGTGCCGACTACGTGGTTGCGCTTGTAGAAGAACCACCGGAGATAGAGCCGGCGCCGCCTGGTCGAAAACACCGCATCGCCCCTTCTTCTTCCCTCGCCTCCATGGCCGGACAGATAAAGAGACGGGGTTGTGCAGCCCCTCAGCAGATAGCACCAGCTAGCCCTACTAGTCCCACTCTTTGCAGGGGAAGAAAAATCATCAGGCAAGGCGGTTCCCCCCTCACCACCATGGCCGGCCAGGGAACAGAGCTTGCTGACACCTTGTACACCGCCGTGCTTCTCCCCCCTGCCGCCACGGCCAGCCAGGAGGAGCAAGGTAGTCACCAAACACTTGCAAAGAAGGAGACATCTACTAGGCCCATTATTAAAGGAGATTCTGGAGCAGAAGGCCTGCCACGGTTGCTCCCACCCTTGGAGCTTGCCGACGCCGATCCACCACCATAAGCACCAGATCCTGGCCAGAGATCCAGTTGCCCTACTCCTAAAAACTGGAAAATAGCCGAAAAACCTATTCCTACACCTAAGATCTACTCCGGCGCCTCTCCTCTGCCATCTCCGGCTGGCTAAGCCGGCGGAGAAAGCTCGGGATCGGCCGGTCGGCAGAAGAGGACTCTCATAAGCGGTGGGAGGAGAGGGGGAGAGGAGAGGGAGGAAATAATCCCCTCTGCCCAGGTTTTGAGGTTTTATATAGATGGGATTCATGAAAAGGAACGGTTTGACTTGATTCAGCTGCTATGTGGCAGTAAATATGGAACCCAATTTGCTTTTCCTTTGTCTGTTTCCGCATAGATGCTTTCGGTTCCTCCTCTTCCTATCCTGTCAGGATGGACAGTATGTTTTAATGCTTAGCATCGCTTTAAAACCGAACCAACAAGATGCGTTGCTTCTTTCTTCTGACAACAAACATCGATGCTCTACTATGTATTGAACCGCATCATATGTCTCTTTGGTTCTCTTTTGCAACACAGTAGATGGCCTTAGAAGACCACGGGATGCCGCTGGCTAGGCCGAGACTTGAAAGTAATCAGACATTGTCCCGTTACTTCTAAATCATATTGCAAGAAATGTATATTTCGAGCTTTGCCAACTTCAGAAATTAACACATGTTTTTTGCAAGTTAATCAAATAGGGTCGAGTCTCCATTTGATGTATAGGTATAATTTTCGGTTGGAAAAAGTCCAAAACAAACCTTAAACTCATGGATAAAAGTTAAATGGAACCCTCAACTTCAAATTCCTGAAATTGGCACTCCAGGCTTGTTGGCCCGGTCTACTTTGAACCCTAGATCTGTTTGGCAAACCAAGAAGTTAGAATCCCGATCGGGATTACACGGTACCTCCAACGATAGTGGGATCCACATGTCATATTCATTAAAAAAAATCTTTTTTTGCCAATATCAAAAATCATATTGGTTAATGTCCTCCTCCCGTCCGTCTCCCTCATGTCCGGCACAGTCTAGCGCCGCTCCTCCACCCCTTCGCCGGCAGGTCCCGTACGCCGCCGCCCCGTATCCCCCACCTCGACCCTCCTTCCCTCCACCAGGCCCATCTCGCACCACCCTCAGTTCGACCGTCGCCACTCTCCCTTGTTAGATCGACGAGAGATGGACCATCGTGGTTGTCGGCCATGGAACAGGGGCGTGTAGCACGAGATGCTGGTGCGAAGGAGAGGATGACAGGAGACCGACTTGAGCGCGTGCTGGTGCTCTGCAGCAGGAATTGGAGTAGAGGAGGGAGAGTTCGAAAGGAAAGTTTCGTCTTCGTGCAGCCGCTACATCGGTCACGTGTGCGACAATGCAGGAAGGGAAAATTAGATTCATACCATTAAAAGATCAGATCTTTAGGGAAATACCACTGAAAGTTTTGGACTTAGAAAACTACCATCCAAATCTTGCTCCGTTACTACTTTCTACCACCACCGTCAACTGTACGTCAACTGAAACAAACCGGTCAAGTTACATAGAGGAAAAAAGACTAAATCCATCCCACCACACAACACACGCAGCCCACACGCACATAACTCACCCTGCCCAGGATGAACGGAGACCACCAGGCGACGCGTGTATCCGCCGTGGCGTACCTCCCCGGCGGCTCCTCACCTGGAGGAATCAACGTCAGATGATTAGATAGTACATTTCTATGAACTGCGGTCTTCTGCTGTTAGTTTTGCTGAGTAGATCATTGAGGATGGCTTGGAAAAATTGCGAACAATTAGCTGTTACTTTTGCTAAACTTTGTGTCCAGGATGTGTTATATATCTAGCTGCGGGGCTGCTAATTTGGTATTGTTAGAACATCTCCGCCGACGCCTCCAAATAGGCGTCAACAGTGGCGCTGCCCTATCGTCATCGGGGCCGCCGGCACGCCTTTCTCCATTTGGGGAAGATTTCTCCACACTGGTGCACCCGAAATGGAGACCGCAATAGAAATGAAAAATTGAAAAAATTATACGGCTTGCTGCTGTTTGTGAAGCACGCTCACTTCCTGCAAGATCCACAAAATTATAGCATCAAGTAGTATGGATCGAAGGGAGTAGCAAAATAGCTTGAAATCTCAAAGTATTCCCAGTGTCATGTTTGGCTGGGGTCAGCTACTCCTGTGCCCAGCATAGTGAGATGACGATGAAATTCAACAGGTTCTCTGTAGGGTTAGCTGACCCAGATGCCCCAGCTATGTCCATGAATCTTCCCTCCCAAGCCTGGCATTACTAATTTCGGAGTAGCTAGGTGGTGCGTTTATAGCAATCGCATGCGGAGTCAGTACAAGTCTACCACTGCAGGGGCTTGTACCTCTTTGCTTCGCGCGTGAGCAATATCACTCGTATCCAGTGAAAGCCCATACTGACATTTGCTATCAGGTCCATAGTCAACATCACCATAAAAAGTGATACATGTCTCCTGCTTCATCCAAACAGGCTAGGCGCGCTCTGCCTCTCTCCACTCATGATTTTCTCTGGAAGAAAAGCTCGACAGATGTTGCAGCAATGAGGTGGGAGCCACATAGAGGGAGCCACTTTTTTATTTAAGGTGTGCCGCACCTTTGCAACTAGATGAGCCCGTATTTTTTCTTTAAAAATATCATATACTCCCTCCATCTCATTGCTTAGGACGTAAATTTTTTTGCACAATTATTAAGGTAAGACTGGCAGGAGAGAAAGTATCGCTAGTTTCCTCATTTGCCCCTGCATTCTCGCACGATTAAATCACGTTCCGCACGCGCTGGACTCCTCATTTCCTCTAGACCTCCTTGTTTCTCGGGATAGACCAACAGTTTTTTAGGATCCTGGGTTAATGCGGCCAGGTTCTGAGAAGTGGAAACGGGAAAGTACGGGCAAATTAGGGAGATTACTGAACCACAATCACTCGCGCCTTAAGCATTGAGTAAATACCGGAAAACAAAATTGCGCCGTAAGCCGTGAGATGGAGGGAGTATCCTTCACCACGGCAGTTGATGTCTACACACGCTTCTATTCCTGTAGACAGTGTTGGGCCTCCAAGAGCAGAGGTTTGTAGAACAGCAGCAAGTTTCCCTTAAGTGAATCACCCAAGGTTTATCGAACTCAGGGAGGTAGAGGTCAAAGATATCCCTCTCAAGGAACCCTGCAATTAAGATACAAGAAGTCTCTTGTGTCCCCAACACACCTAATACAGTTATCAGATGTATAGGTGCACTAGTTCGGCGAAGAGATAGTGAAATACAAGTAATATGGATGATTATAAGTAGTAATTGCAATCTGAAATAAAAATGGCAGCAAGCGAACATGTAGCAGAACTTGTTGGAAACGGTGTTTCAATGCTTAGAAACAAGACCTAGGGATCATACTTTCACTAGTGGACACTCTCAACAATGATCACATAATCGAATAAATAAATGCTACTCTCAAACACTCTCTCGTTGGATAACAAACACCATTTATTGTGTAGGGCTGCAAAAGCACACCTCAAGCCGGAGTAAACAAGCTCCACAATGTCCTTGAGGCAGCGAAGGTCGAGGCGCCCGTGTGGAAGCGTGCTAGGTTCCTCCTTCACTGGCGCTGTCCTTCTCGTCGCTGCAGAGGAGCTGCCTCGGGGGTTGTCGCGGATGACGATGCCACCGGATGGCCTCACGTATGGCGCGGTGCGGTGCCGGCCGCCGGACTCGGACGAACCAGATCGAGAAGCTCCTGACACCGCACGTGTCGGTGCACGCGCAGGCGGCGCCGCCATGCATTGCGCCTGCGTGAAGAAGAGCGGCCAGCGAGGCGAGTCGACGCCGTGGCCGCACGCGGCGAGCGGCCCGTCGATGTCGTGGCCGTACCACCAGGTCCACGGACGAAGTCCGACGTTCGGCACCCCGCGTGATGGGCCGACAAGGCGGGCACTTTATTGGACGCGCCGGTGTGAGCCCAATTTTGCCACCAACCCCCAAATTGCTATTGGGCTCCCGGTGCAAATGCTCTTATATATCCGAATGTGGTGCTGAAAGTTCTGTTCATATGTCTTGTTATATCTGACTATAGTGCTGCTAAATTTTGGTGTTGAAACGTTGCTGGAAATTAGGATGGAATACAGGCGTTATGCTGCTGAAATTGGAGATGAATGGCTGCTGAAATGGTGTTGTTATATATCTTCAAACGTTATTTTGAGCAAAGAAACGGTGAGTTGACGGTGATGGTAGAAAGCAGCAACGGAATAGCCTTTGGGTGGTATTTTTCTAAGTCCAAAACTTTCAGTGGTATTTTTCTAAAGATCTAATCTTCTAGTGGTATGGATCTAATTTTCCCATGCAGGAAAGGGTCTCGCCAACCGATGCTGTCGTCGAGACGCAAGGGAGATAGAGTCGAGCACCTAGCGGCTGAGGGCGAGCTTCGTCGCGCCCACCACGACATGATGGATGGCACGTGTGCAAGAGATGGTAAAAGGGGATTGGGGTTAAGGTATGTAAGTGGGAGTAGCTAATTATCTAGGCTAATATGATTTTTTTTTTTTTTTGGTTTTACTTGCCACGTTAGCAAAATTCCGACTCAGACAAATCTAGGGTTTAAATTAGACTGGGCTCGACAAGTTCAGAGTGCCAATTTCAGGGATTAAAAGTTGAAGGTTTGATTGAGCTTTTACCAATGAGTTCAAGGTTTGTTTTGGATTTTTTCCTTCTCGATTCTTTGTGCAGGAACTCGCCAATTTATTTTATTTATTTATATCTTATTTATATGAGTACTTAGGTAATTATGAATTGAACCCTCCAGACCTCCTTTAAACTGCTCATAGTGGAAATAACATAGCTAATAACATCACATGTTTCAAGATATTTTGGTGACATGGCATACCAATAAATGAAAAAGAGAGTGATGTGGTAACTAACTATGTTACCATAACATCACACACCCCAAAGCAAAATGAGTCTGCAACATAATAAATGATACAATGCACGGTGCATATGTTACTACTTCCTCCGTCCCAGTTCGCAAGGCAAAGTTCCAAAAAATATTTGTCCCAAAATGTCTCACCTCCTAGGCACATTTGCATTTAATGTGAGAGTAAAACTGATTCATTATTGCATGCAAAAGACTCCTCCTTTCGTATCCCACCAATTAAAGGGTAGAAAATAAAGTTCTTTTTAATTTCCCAATTAATTTCAGCGCCGATGTTAATGTTTTTACGTGGAAATTTAGAGCCAATGAGAATTCACCTTGGACCTAGATATTTGAAAACTTTGCCTTGCGAACTGGGACGGAGGGAGTAGTCTAAGTTACCCCACTATGACCAGTCTTATTAATCATACTAGCAAATAAGCCCGTGCGATGCAACGGGTTGATTTTTATTAAATAAATATTTGCTTGATGTGTCTGAACTATGTACTTGACCAAAGCTAGTGGCAATTGGGTAGTTTTCTAAGATTCATCATTTGCTCCGAAAAAAACTATAAAACAGATCTGCTTATAAAATGATCAAATCTAACCTCTATTCTAACCTGGTGGTCGATGTTATGATTACTTATCGATGTGGCACTTCCACAGGGTACAGGTTGCGGATATGATGACACATAAGACTGGAACGGTTTCATCATTTGCTCCGAAAAAAACTATAAAACAGATCTGCTTATAAAATGATCAAATCTAACCTCTATTCTAACCTGGTGGTCGATGTTATGATTACTTATCGATGTGGCACTTCCGCAGGGTACAGGTTGCGGATATGATGACACATAAGACTGGAACGGTTTCGTGTTGATAAGGGGATTCAGAGAGTGTGTGTTTGCATGATAGAAAGTTTGATACCACATCGGCCTTTTTTTTTTTTGGAAAGTAAACGGTTTTAGTTATGTGAACTCCCCTTATCGACGAATATAACCTGTATTCAGCATTGAGGGGCTGAAGCCCATGTTTCCCAATAAAAATGTAAGAGCAAGTCCAGCAGAAAAATTAGCTCTAAAAGAAATACCACATCTACTTTTTGGTGGACTCCAATGGCTTTCCTAAATTTAGGTCTCCAAATTCCTAAAATCTGTACTAAATATAGTTCTCTAAATACTAAATATGTATCCTCTCTCAAAGCAACAACATAAGAAAAATCAAGAAACAATCTCCCTGTAGCTCGCTGTGTAATTTTACCAAACTGCATGATGTTTAGGTGTAGTTGCTTTGGAGGCCAAATGGAGCAATTTGGATTATGAAACAAACTCCATATTGTCTCTGGGTCAACTAAAACAATATAAAATGATCTAATCCGCACTTAAGCAACCACGCACGGATGTGCCGACCGATCCAAGATGCAAAAAGCAAAATTACACTCAGCTGACATCCTCAACTGAGTCTGGGTTGCTCTCACACTCGTCCTTATAAAACAAAAACTGCATCCGGCCATGGTCCATCAGGTCACAGCCCCGCGCCCCCTTGCTATGGCTCCGGCCAGATCAGAACACGCTACACCGCCGCTCCGGTGGCCGGAGGGGAGGCACTCCCGCAACTGTATGTGCCCCAATCGACCACTCCCCACTCGGCCAGGCCAGGTCCCAATCGGCCACGGCGGCTTACTCTGCGCCATGACGCGGCCGGGGCGAGGCCACAGCCAAATCGGCCATTTCAGCAACGGGCTGCACGCTATCAGCGACCAGCAACGCACTCTCGTCGTTAAGATCACCGCACAGCTGGTCTGCGTCCAGTGGCTCCATGTCCCCATCGATCTGCTCCGCGCATGGCGCATAAAGGCCGCACCTCGTCGATTGGCTCGCTGCAACTCGTCGATTGGCTCGCCTGCACATGGCCTGGGCCGCTCGCATCTTCTCTTCTTTGTTTCCGATACTCCTCCAAATATCCGATCTAGATTCCCTTGGCGGATTCAAGCAAGATTTTACTCACCGAGCGGCAGCAAGAGCGACGCATTGGAGTAGAGACCCGGAAGGCGGCGAGATGGAGGAGGGTGGGGCGGTGCCGTGCTAAATGAATAGGGCTGGGGGCTAGCCTGAGGGGGAGGCGGGGAGAGGAGTTGAACCAGGAGAGACGAAGAGGGAATCAATTGTTTTGACTCAGCGGTGGCAGCACACGGTAATACTCCCAAACTTTTAGAGGATGATGGACTGAAAAAAAAAAAAAACGGTTTGGTGGTAATAGTGCGTTGTATGTGATTTGGTGGGAGGGCAAATCGGTCTAAAAAAGTGTTGGACCAAGGAAACAATCCTTCCTTTATTATTAGGCATAGATTCGTGAGACTGCGAGGCATATGCACCTGTGGGACTAACAAAATGGACTAGCGCAGCTGCCATCTTACCCGAGTGGCCTGTTCCGGCGCGCGCCTCCCCATGCTCTGCCGCACGTCATTCGCCCTCCACGGCGCCGCAGATGCGCTCGCGGTCTCCATCTCCCTCTTCATCCCCGGTCGCCGGCGGAACTCGCCGCCGATCTCCTGCACCGTGCCAAGAAACGGCGTCCTAGAGCTGCCACGCGCGGCTTGAGGACGGTGGCGACGGAAGAGAATTCCGGTGGGCGGTGGCGTAATCGATGTGGATGGTAGAAGGTGCGCCTCGGGCCAGATTAGAGGACGGAGTGAGACTGAGCCAGGTCTATTCTGCAAGTGGGCCGGCCGAAAGTGGCGGCTTTGGCCCATGAGACAGCCAGACGTGCCAACAAAAACCTAGGCTGCTTCCTCGCTCGGGCTTGAGCACTCAGACCAACTTCGCACAGCGCGCCGCTGTCCCCTGAACCTGAACGGCTCTCGCGACCCAGGGCAGCCTCCGCCGCGATGGCTGCTGTCACGGCCCCAACCTCCTCTTCTTCCTCCTCTGGCTGGGCCTTCACCTGGTGAACACCCCCTCTCCCCCCTTCCGTCCTGCTCACTATTCAGCTTTTGGCACCTTTGATAGTGCACTAGTGCAACCTCGCGGGTGTTCCTCTCCACTTGCGTGCTTCGTGTTCGACGGATTGCCTTAAAGCAGCTACCGGTAGTTTTAGGTTCAAGGAGAGCACCTGAGATTTTACCCTGGTCATGTGCTACTAGTCTTTGTTAGATTAATTGACCGTTTTGAAGGTAAAAGTAGCAGGGGACATCTAACCAGATTCAAACCGCAAAAAACATTTTGGGATCTTACTGATTTTTTTCCCCATTGTGAAACTTCGAGGTGGTAAGTTAGAAAGGTGTACTGATCATTCATACTGCTCTTCTAAAAAAAAACTGCAGTATTTGCATAGATTTTACCCTTTGCTGCATCTCATGCCAATGGTACCTGGAGAAATTCTAGAGTGCAGTAACACAACCTTTTTGTTTGCCAGCAACTTTGAAGTTGATTACGGATCTGAAGAACATGCTACCATTGTGTACAAGACGTTGGTCGTCGACAAGGAGGTAAAGAAGCTCTTATTTCCACTTTTAAACATGTCTCCTGGTTCCTTCAACTACTCATGTTCCCTCTTTGCCCATGGCATATTTATTGAAAAAAGAAATCTATTTCGTGTGCTTTGTGTTGCAGTTGCAGCCAGATAAGGTCAGGAGGGAGATGACTGTTTCTGGTGGCAAGCTTATCGTGTGAGTACATCTCACACTATATTTTCAAAGGACTGCCTCTCCGTTGCTGCATGAAGTGTAATGATTTTAATTCCTCGCATTTGTGAATTCAGGCGCTTTGAAGCAGTAGAGGCCCGATTTCTGCGAGCATCATTCAGCGCGTTTGTCGATCTTATGGTACTTGTGACGAAGCTTGTCGAAGAATATGGTGTAAGCAAGGAGGCGCATTCATCGTCATGAGCTAGTTAGTGTTAGTCAGTGACGAAATGTATCTGCCTAGTCTCTTCATCTGTGAAGGTACTGATGAATGTATTGTTGATTTTGAATGAAAACTTCTGTACTGTGCATGCCCCATTCACAAATCATTGTAATGAGAAAGAAACACAGTAGACCCATTCACAAATTCTCTGTACAAGATTTAAAGGTTAAACATATCTTAAATTTGAGGGGAACGGAGAAACACAGACAGCATAGCTTCGTTATAAGTTCTATTCAGTGTGTTAGCTCTTGTATTTAATTCTAGAGTGGATTTGCCAAAGAATTAATTTGAAGAAAACCATTAAAAATAGAAGCCCCACGTCGAGGTGACCTGCCTATGTTTCTCTCTTTTTTCGAATATGGGATCTCCCTGGCCTCTACATCTCTCTTTGTTTCTATCAGATGAGTAACTAATGTCTGTTGGCTCTGAATCTGAACACCAAGAGCCTAGAAGTTGAAATTACCATCCAAAACTTCAGTACATTGCTTTGTCTGTTGGTTTTAATGTACTAAGCAAGGAGGGGCATTCATCGTCATGAGCTAGTTAGTGTCAGTCAATGACGACCTGTATCTGCCTAGCCCCTTCATCTGTGAAGATACTGATGGGTGTATTGTTGATTTTGAATGAAAACTTCTGTAGTGTGCATTGCCCCATTCACAAATCATTGTAATGAGAAAGAGCTCACTAGACCCCATCCACAAATTCTCTGTACAAATTTAAAGGTTAAACATATCTTAAATTTGAGGGGAATGGAGAAGCACAGACAGCATAGCTTCGTTAGAAGTTCTATTCAGTGTGTTAGCTCTTGTATTTAATTCTAGAGTGGATTTGCCAATGGATTAATTTGAAGAAAGCCATTAAGACTAGAAGCTCCATGTCGAGGTGACCTGCCTATGTTTTTCTTTTTTTGAATATAGGATTTCCCCGGCCTCTGTATCTGTCTTTGTTTCTGGTCAGATGAGTAACTAATGCCTGTTGGCTCTTATCACCAAGAGCCTGGAAGTTGAAATTACCATCCAAAACTTCAGTACATCGCTTTTTCTGTTGGTTTTAATCGACTAAATGTTCAGTCCAATTACATGGAGGCGGCTGCAAAATATGCTGTTACAGTATATGGTGATTCCTACCAGGTTGTGCAAACTGATTCGAGCTAGATGACTATGTGGTCGCCCTTGTCACTTGCGACGCGCGCAGAGGATGGCATTCGGCGCAGCGTTTGCCTCAGGCAAGCTGCCAAGCTTCGATGGCAGCTCTTCTCTTCGAGAACTACCAGCAAATCCATGTATGTTGTATCATCACAGTAAGCAAAATGGTCAAATTGTCCAGGCTTTGCCTCAAGTAATGTCACAAGTACGAACATTTTTTTAAATCCATCCAAACACCTTCTAAACATATTTGCGTCTGGGTACATCAAAGTACACCATAGCTAGTGCAACATTGCAATGCATTACTGGAAGGGTGACGTTGCATAGCCATACAGAAAGGACTGGAATTTACCACACATGTTTTGCCATGTAACAGAACAGCTCCACAGTACAAAGAAGTTGAAAGAGAGAATTATATTATTAGTAAGATTTATACAGGTCACACAGGCAGAACTACATGAAACCCCGTGGTGGGTTAAACAAATGGCATGATAGAGCAGGGTGTCAAGGAAAAACTTGACGCTTCCAAGTTCCTTTTTTTTGGTAATCTACAAAATCCTATTATTCTACACTTGTCGAGCAGGACAACACCCAAAAGAATAAGAAGAATCTAAGTGAAGAATATATCACAATTTTACATCAAGACCACAGTTATTCAATCGAGATAGTTCAGTGGGTTACCACATGTCAGAAACCTCAGGGGGCTGAATCTTCTCTGATGCCTGATTGCTTCGAGTGATGCTCCTCTTCTCCCTCTCTGATGTGAGGCATGCTAAAAGACATATCGGCAAATCCCAGTTCACTGCTTCCAAATGACTCACAGTCCAGATTGCGTTTGTAAGCTTCATGGAGCTGCAGCACATACTCCAGGTGCCACAAGACCTCACCCATTGATGGCCTAGTTCTCCCATCATCAGCAAGACACTTCTCCGCAATATCACCAAACTTCTTCAACGATTCTGGCGAGTAGTCACCATCCAGCTGTGGATCCACTATTGCTTCTAGCGAACGCTGACGCTGCCATCTCATTGCCCACTCTGCCAAGTTGATTTGATCCTTCGGCACAGTGGGGTCTATAACTGGCCTTGCACAAGCAACTTCAAATAGCACCACTCCAAAAGAATAGACATCAGACTTTTGTGTCAATTGCTGCCTTCGGAAGTACTCAGGATCAAGGTACCCGAAGCTTCCCCTAATTGCTGTACTAACATGGGTCTGGTCCAATGTTGGCCCAGTTTTCGACAAACCAAAGTCTGCTATTTTTGCAACAAAGTTCTTATCCAACAGGATGTTAGTAGTCTTTACATCCCTATGAATTATACCTCGGTCAGCTCCAGTGTGAAGGTAGTGAAGCCCACGGGCCGCGCCAATGCAGGCATCAATCCGTTGCTTCCATGTCAAAGGTGGGAGGCCACTTCCATAAAGATGGCTTCGCAATGTCCCCTTGGCCATGTATTCATAGACCAGAATCATCTCCTTCTGCTCTTCACAATATCCAATCATTGCAACAAGGTGCCGGTGCCTGAGCTTGGAGAGCATCTCAATCTCTGTTTCAAATTCTTTCAGACCCTGGCCACATAATGAATTAGCACGCTTGATTGCCACTGTGATGCCCTCATCAACCTCACCCTTGTAAACCTTGCCAAAACCTCCAGAACCAATGACCAATGACTCGTCAAAGTTCTTTGTGGCAGCCCTAATATCAACGATGCTGAATCGTCTGCCCATCCTATGACCAATGGAAGATGAATTGCGTGTCAAGGGTGCTTTAGTGGATGCGCGGGCATCTGTAGTACTTTTCATAGCCTCATGAAGCACCAGAGGATGCCAACCGGCAGGGACCTCCTTGTGGGCAGCTTTTCGTTTCTTTCTTACATAGCACCATGAGAACAGAACAACACTTGCCAGCGCCACAAAAGCGGCCGAGCCAATAACAAGTTCCTCCCATAAACTTATCCTCTTCCCACCCTTGGAATTCCTCCTATGGTTTCCCATGTCAATATGACCAAGCACATAATCAAGCTTATCATTTTTGCTGAGCTTGAAAATCTCCAAACCATTGAGAAGCGCATCAGTGCCTGAAGCACTTGTCATGGAGTCTGGGCCTAGCTGAAGCCAAAGTGAGTCTACCTGCTGCGGCAAGCTGTCGAAGTAGTCCTCATGATATGCCTTGTTGATACCCCCGGCCCTAGCATACACATCGTAGTTCTCAGCAGCTGTCTTGTTGTTGATGTAGATCTTGAAAACCCTCTGGCTGGACTTGTCGTAGACAAGCTCACAGAAATGAAGGCGGACCAAGTAATCAAAATTGGGGTGGACAAAGAATCTCCATGTCACATTGAACCGCTTGTCCACAACCATGTTGTTGCTCATGATTCTTGCGGTCTCATAGACATCAATGGGAGCAATCGAGGAGTCATTGCTCGAGACATACCTTATGCCTGAAGTGTTGGACACGGTCAAAGCAGCATTCGCAGAGAACATGAATGCCTCATCAGTGTGCCATGGTCTATGCAGGTACTGATCAAGTGAAGACGCAAGTGCAGGCCCTCCAATATTCAGCCGGTACATAGTCTCAACAGCTCGGCTGCTTAATTCAGAAGCATCTACACCACCAACTCTGCTCACCGTGTCGTTGAAGGAGTTGTCCGGAGTGAGCATCACCTCGATGGCATTCACAAAGGCGAATGACCCAGGGCTCGGACCAAACTCGATCTGCAGTTGATGAGTATCGACCACAAGAAAATACTCCTTGACAACTGCGGTGACGGCAGAACCGCTCACGGAGCTCCTCCAAACAACCTCCTCCGACACGTTGAACTTCGAGACCAGCTTGAACTGATTCGCGACGACATCGAACACCGAACTGTTGGCGCTGAAGTTCCCGAACGTGGCGGGGAAGAAATGTAGCCTGACGCAGTAGTTCCCCGGCAGCACGGCGAAGTCATACCAAGCCGCCGTGGTGAAGAGACGCGCGGAGCGGTACACCGGCCCGAAGACTTGGGTGCCATTGCTGCTCCCGGCCAAGAGAGCGGCGATCCCCGGGCTGCTCAGGGTGAAGTTCAGTCCGGGGGCCATGTCGCCGACCCATCTCCGGCCGTCGGCGTCGGCGGTGGCATTGGAGCCGCAGCTCAAGAGCAGCTCCATCCCGTGTGCTCGCAGGAACTGCAGGTTGGCGAACACGATGCTCACGGCGGCAAGCAGAAGGAGCCTCATCTGGAACATCGCTCTATGAGGGGCGGATCTGGACGGCGTGCCGGCCGGGTGTGCGCCGCCGGCACACCCGAAATCTCGTGGAAGTCAGTGTGGTTTGACTGATCACCGGATGGCAAGAAGCTCACCAATGGCCAAGATTGCAGACAGTATCGAGTAGAACGG
Source organism: Lolium rigidum (assembly GCF_022539505.1). Taxonomy (NCBI): domain Eukaryota; kingdom Viridiplantae; phylum Streptophyta; class Magnoliopsida; order Poales; family Poaceae; genus Lolium; species Lolium rigidum. The sequence continues at coordinate 50,077,880 of NC_061514.1, read as the reverse complement.
GGACGGTGGTGGCGGTGAGCCGGCGACGCACGCAGGAGGTGGAGGAGCTGGCGGCGGCAGCAGCTCTACGGCGCGGCGGCGGTGGGCAACGAGTAGAGGGATTTCAGAGGCGCATTGGATCGGATTGGAGCTTGCTGGACTTGCTATGCTTGGGTAGGTCAGGGCAGGGGTACTCGGGTGGAGAGGAAGACGGGAGACTGCTGGAGGAGGGAAGGAAGGTGACTGGAGAGGGAGAGGAAACCGTGGAGGAGGTGATGGTCCGATGGATCTCAGATTCTCCTATGAACTGGCAGGGAAATGAAAATACCGAAATTACCGGAATTTGTTTCCTTTACTTTTATTGTGTACCAATTAGATGTTTTTAGAGTTAAATTGTATCTTTTATTGTAGAATATTGCTTGTCTATGTTCTGAATATAATGGGCTAAGAGCATGTACGATGGTAGAGAAAGCGAACCTTTTCTCGACATTCACGTCATCTAGATTAGACACTAAATATAGTTTTAACTTATTTTTTATGAAATTATTTCTTAGCTAAGAGCATCTCCAGTAGATGACATAGATGTAAAATATTGTCATATACATTACCTAGGATCCAAAAAAAACGGCTCCAGCAGATGATGTAGATATAAAAAATGGCTTAAATATTTTACACCGCGATGCAAATTTTGCAATAGGTGATGCAAATAAAAGTGATGTATAGTATAAAACCGGTCACCCGCTAGCTCGAACTGCCACCTTGACGTCGTGTGCTTTCCGAGCTCTATCCCCGCCATGGTTATCACCAAATTTGCCATATGAAAAAAGTGAAAAACAACAAAATAGGTGAAGCGGTGGTGTTCACAGTCAGAGCGCGGCGGCTACCGCTACGATCAACGAATTGGAGTGTTGCGAGTCAAAAATTCATCATATGATGTACTCCCTCCGTTTAAAAATATGTGTCTCAACATTTTCTAGCTACGTGTATCTATAACTAAAATATGTCTAGATACATGTATCTAGACAAAACTAAGACCCATATTTTTAAATGGATGTAGTATAATATACACCATCTGCTAGAGATACTCTAAAGAAAAGCATATGCACCCGGTATGTGCAAACCATATTTCAAAAAGGTAAATAAAATTAGGAATAAAATTTAGCATACAGAGAAACATGTTCTGTGTGCACGTAAAGTTTCACATAAAACCGACAACTGTTGTACCCCTGTGTAAAAAGACAAATAATGCCTCAAGAAATAGACTATTTTAGCACAAATTTTTTGTCATTTTTGCACTGGGCACAAAACATATCGATTTTTGCTGAAACAATTTTGTGAGCATGTAAATGTCAAGGTATACATAAAACATTTTTATTTATATTTTTTTAACATTTGTAAATATGTTTAATATGAATTTCAAATAAAGAGTGCATATGCACCCATGCGTAGAAACACTCCAACTAAATATGTCCAACAACTTTTTTTTTTTTTTTTTGAGAAACATAGTACAAACGCAGACGCTCACATACACGCGCATACACTCTCTCTTTCTTTATTCTCTCTTCCAACTAAATAACCATTGTAAGGGAAGACTGGCATTGTAATAGCCTAATGGCTAAAGTTAAGGTAACAGGTAAATTTAAGCGGGGGTCAACAAAGACGACTATTTAACTAGACTAGAGGTGCACAGCTTGGCGTAGCAACAATTATATGGCCCAGTTCTTTAACCAAGCTAAATGATGCTCATGAAGTTAACCTGCTCGGTGAGAAATGACTTACCCGGACATGCTACAACCAAATCAAAGCTACCTAGTTTCTTAAAGTCAGCAATCATCCCCAAAATTCGTAATGTGGCTCAGCTAAACTGTTGCTTTGTTCCCGAAAAAGCGGGGACTGGAGAGAGTGGTGAGGAACTGAGAATCCAGTCACATTCCAATCGGTGTCACTGTGAGGAGGTCGTGGCGGTGGGTCTCACATGCATGGAGGGTGGAGCAACACATGATCATGTTCCCAGCAGTCCCTGCTGAACTGCTCATCAGGTAATATGATAATACTGTACTAATAATGTCATGACCTGATTAAATTTCATCATGCCCGCATGATTGCTTGAATGATTCATTTGTTCCCAGCTGCCTTCCAACGTGTTGGCTAGATTTTCCATCTTTGTCAAGATTGGTGCACAAATGTTTCTTCCAGGCACACAAACAAATCATTTGTGTTCAACTTCACCATGCAAGTCAGCAAGAAAAGGAAAGCACCAACCATTCTGTTATATTCTGTTATGCATGAACATTAGCAAGTGCTGTGAGTTGGAATGTCACCAGCTGATTCTGACAGTTCATAAAAAGTTAGGCATCAATTTTGATTTGATGGTAAAGCTAGCTACTCACACTTAGGCCTAAGTGTTACAGCGGAAAAAAAGAGCATATAGATAGATAATACTCCCTTTGTTCCCTAATTCTTGTCGTTCAATTCAACGAAAACTACGACAACCGAGGGAGTAAAACTTCATCAACAAAATTTGCCACCGCCTCATAAAACTTTTATCTTAATAAGACATAACGACTCACAAACTTTTTAGATCACATAGCATCCAAGCAGATTCTGGAGAAGATCATGCATGCATGACACCACTGTTCGGAAGTAGCAATATATAGAGAAGAAGAACAAACTTGTGCAGGACTGCAAGTAGGAAGCAGCGAGGAAGTTGCCTGGGCAAGAACAAAACCTTGCACGGCAATTTTAAATTGGTGCTGATAAGTCTGCAGCATGTGGCATCTGCGTCGCCTGTCAGACGTACCAGTAGTTTAACACATAAATAAAACAGAAAATGCAGGGTGCAGAATTTCTTCTGTCCATGTTCTTGCTAGAACAATAGCAATCATTCAAATTGGGAATAAAAAAATTGCAAGGTGACTGTTGTGTGTGGAACACTAGATTGCTACCTCCTTGGTTGGGTAGGTGTACTAGTAAGTACTAGTAACTAGTCAGTGCTCACTTGCAAGTTGCAAGTTTGCAACAACTCGCAGTGCTAGCTGCTAAGTTCTAAGCAGAAAACACGGTTTTCTAATGAAAGTAGGAGATTGGAAGAAACACAACAAAAGGAGCACTCATGTTTTTTCTTTGACAACGCTTTGCTCTGAACACGTACATCATCCTAGCTACTCCACTGCTGTTCAAGAAAATAAATTCTGAAACGCTAAATGTTCAAATTTGACAGATTCCTAGCTATACTTAGAGAGAACAATATTAAATTAAAATGAAACTATGAACTAACTGTAAGCGCAATCTGGACAATACTTGTGCCCAAGTTTTGTAAATATCGGGAGTGGTGTTTTGGAACATGGGAGCATATGCTCCCTATATTTTGAAATGCATCTTGCATATATTTTAAATTTCAAAAAATTGAAACAAAAAATCCGAACGTACATCTTCACATGCTACGCGCTCACAAAGTCGTTTCATAAAAAATGAACTTATCATGTGACGTGTGTAAAAAAGACAAAATTCAGTGCTAAAAATAATGATTTTCACAAGATAAGTTTTCTCTTTTTTACATAGGCCACAAAAAATATTATTTTTTCGTGAAACTTGACGCATACACATATATTATGGAGATGTACATGTAGAATTTTTTGGCAAAATTTTTCCACACTTCAAAATATGTTTTGTTGGTAGAGGGAGGATACGAACCCAGGAGCCGAATTGAATTTCCGTATACTGGAATCTCTATAAGAATAAAATGTGATAGGATACATAACTCCTATCAGCCATAGATTAAGATTATCCCAGTCAGATAATAAGGAATTGAAGATGTTCTCTGCGACATTAAAAATTTAAGATAGCTACAAAGGTTCACCAAAAATTAAGACATAAATATACACAAGTTAATTATTCCTTCACCACAACTGCAAACAGCAAAATACAAAAACAGATGTAATCAAAGCTTTAAACACAAGGGTCTGTGGAAACTTTCTTCCATTAGATCAATATATACACCAGGTCGAATAAAGGTTGAATACAGATTAAAAGGGACCATAGTGCACGAGGTATAAGTTGAATATATAAAAATGTCAATGTTGACCTACGTAGCAAACCTAGCTTGGAGAGAAATACAAAATCAACTTGACCATGTGATAAAGTAAAGAAAGGTACAAATCCTGGTCTAAGACTTGACCTTGTCATTAATGGAACGCTTGATTTGCCAAGTGGCACTCTTATCACCCTTGAGTTGGTTTCTCTTCATGGCTACTGAACATTGATCAGCCCTTCTGCCATTTGCGTTCATCTCTACTTGTGCCTTCTTCCGTCTCATCCGGTTCTCCTGCCTCAAACTCTTTAAAGCCAGTGCTCTCTTCTCAATCTCCAGTGCTTCTGAGAAGTTCCAGACCCTAACAGCACCATCCTCACCCCCACATATGATCCTATCTGCACCAATGTCAACGGAGAACAGATAGCATCCAAAGCCATGAAGCATCCTCTGTGGAGGTTCTATGGCACTTGGATCAATGGTCTTAACCCTAAACTGGCGCGAGTTCGGTGGGGTCAGGATCTTCCTTAAATCAATTAGTGCGATCCTGCCATCACTAGAGGCAGAAACAAGCCATGGATACTCAAAAGCAAGAGAATGAACAGGGCCAGTGTGTGGCACCCATGTAGCAGCTGGTTTAATATTCTCGTTACCAGACATCTCAGAAACATCGAACAAGCGAATTGCACCATCTTCTCCTCCAGTAAATAGCACATCTGCCAGGTGTGTTCGAGCTACAGAATATGCATTACCAACATGGGCTCTGGAAATTATAGTTGTTAACTCACCACTGCCGAGATCCCATACATAGGCGTCTTTACCAGCCGTACTGGCAACAGTATTTCCATGAGGAGCCAGGGCCATAACCCAGTCAGCATGCATAAACTTCTGTACACAGTTCATCTGAGCTCTGTCCCAAACACGAACAGTCATATCCCAAGAACCACTGTAAATCCTCGCCGAATCCAAGGCAAGACAAGTCACGGGTCCTTCATGCCCCCAGAGGCGAAATTCAGAATTCTGGTTAGTACCAATTCCAGAAATGTGGAAAAGGTGCGAGGCCCCCTCAGTAGCCCTCCAACACTGGATGAAGGCTTTGGATCCCCCAGTTATCAAAAGCCTACTGTCAGCTGCAATTGCTCGGATAGTGCAACCAAACGGACGGGACTCATCAATCAGTAGACCTTCCTCCATATCCCACATCCGAACCACAGAATCATGACCACCAGTGAATATCAGATTTGCAGATGCCAGAAGAAACACGGTGCGTACATCCTCATCGTGGCCACGGAGAATATCCACACTGAATCTTCCCATGAATGATTTACTTTGAAACTCCCGATCCACAAACAATGTTTTCCACGACCTTCCATCTGGAGTTCCACTTGGAACTAATGGTCCGATGGGAACACTCGGTAGTCCCCACCTTTCACAGTAGAATTTCTTCCACCCGTGATGATCCGTGGCTAGGGCCTGCAGACCTGTGGAGACACAAGATACGATCCCAAGCCCCTTTGGATCAAGGCGGGCAAGGATTTCAGAGACCAATGCGGCCGGCAGATCAGTGAAGCACATGGAGTCTGCTGCATCATTTCCTGCTTCGCCATTTTCCTTTGGGTCAGCAACCCTTGGAAGTGATCCATGACTTGACTCCTGGTAGTTCAATCTGTTGAAGCTGTTCCAGCTTTTAGCCTTCCCGCAATGAGCGAAGGTGTTTGCCTCAATGAGTGTGCCCTTGTTGCAAATGCTAGAAGAATTCTTGGGTGAAGCGTCTCCTGCCTTGATGGAATCAAAGTCCATAAAATTCGGAAATCCTATCTTTTGTGATGAACTTCCTTTTCCCCCCAATCCAGAAAAATGAATGTACAAATGCCTGTGATGCAACAAGTGAACACTTCAGCTCAAATTGCATTAAGAAAAACCAATATGTTCAAACAAGCATTCTGGAGAAAAATAAATCAATGCCACCTAGTCACCGAGAGATGTACACGACTCTTGTTGCTTACCTCGTATTAAAAGGAATGTACAGAACAACTACAACACAATGAATATATAAATACACATTCATGGTCTAAATCTCGCAATGAGCAATTTTAAATTGATGTGAACCGAGTAAATCTAGCGAAACATGTAATCAGATTGACCGCTGAAGGTAAAAAAATTGTAATCAGATTGAAAGGGGTTAATTCAATGTGATTACTGCCTAGTTTTGGGCCAAAATTGGAAGCCTTAAGCCTGCACAAAAAGAGGATTTTTTTTGCTCTTGAACAAATCACTTGCTGGATAAGGTAAAAACTCGCTTATTCTGAAGCAAAACGCCCCCTGCAATACACAAAGCATGAAGTTCCAATCCGTTTGTATCTAAGATTGGATTATCAGATGTACCAACAACTTCACCAATTAAGCATGCACAAAACCAAGAAATCAAGCATCGAACCGAAACATGAAAGTACACATCTAATAATCCTAGGCAAATACATCCTAATTCGACACCTAGTTTCAAACCAAATCCACAACCACGCAACTGAGGATACAACCGCAGACCGCCGGTTGGCTCCAAATATCAGCTAATAGATAAACCAAAACAACAAAAACACTCGTTAGAAGGCAGATTAGTACAGCACGAGTTCCCCGATTCGAGATATACATATACGGGGATGAGGAAATCACATGTTTCTACCGAGAACGGTAGGAAGCATGCGAGCGTACGGAAATTCCTAGCAAAACTAGCGAATCGATCCAGCGAGTGATAGGGGTAGGGAGCAAGAGATTGGGAGAGAGAATCACCTCGACCTGTGCCTCGGATCTCAATTTCGTTTGACGAATTTCTCTCTTTTTTTTTTCTGGTTCTTCCCTAGTAGTTGCGGCCGGGCGGTGGGAGCCAAAGAGAGGACGCTTCGTCTGCACCGCCCGTGTTAGGACAGGGACGGACGGCAGAGATCCGGCCCAAGCTCAGATCTGGACCGTCGGCGCAGGCGACGGAAACGTCCACGTGTGTGTTTTGTTATCTGGGCCGGGCTCCAAGCTCTCGTGGTGGATATCATGGGGTCTTCACTACGGGCCGCCGCACACCCCTCCACCCTCGGCAGTTCAACGGACCGTGGCCCATAAGATTAGGGACTTTTTTATATTTACTTATTAAAAAATATATTTTTCCATTTTTTTGTTTTTCAGAAGCAAATTCCAAAATATTGACATTTCCAAAATCTGAATATTTTCAAATTCGAACACTAGAGTTATTTTCAAAATATGAATATATTTAATTTTGTCATTTTTTGAAACCTGAACAATTTTATATTCGAACAAATTCCAAATCTTAACACGTTCGGAAATTTGAATTGTTCAAAATCTGAATTTTTAAAAGTTTTATCACTCTTTAAAATTTGAGCAATTCTTTATTTCAAAATTTTCAAATCTTAACATTTTCAAAAATTAGAATATTTTTGAAATCTCGTACTTCTAAAATTTCTTTATTTGAAATTATTCCAAATTTGAATATTTTTAAAATGAATGTTTATACAAATTTTAAAAAATTCAAAAAACTAACTTCAAAAATATAACATGAAAGTAAAAAAAGATAAAACAATAAAAAACTGAAAGAAAAAAAAAACATAAATGAAAAAGGTAAAAGAAAAAGGGAAAGAAAACGAATCAAAAAAACAAGCTACACAAAATGGGTTGGCCCATATACCCTCCTCGCATTCGGTGTGGAGGTTCTTTTGGATCTCCACCCCGCTTGGCGGATCTCGTGAGGTGAGTGGAGAGGCAATGATTTGGTCATCCAGCGAAGGAGGTGGTGAAGACATTCTTTGTCGTGGTGAAGATCTCTTTACGGTGGTTGACGGAAAAGATTGGAACTTCCAGGTGGCATTGAAAGTGGAAGACGAGGTGGGGGGACATGGGGTGGAGAATGAGGTTTCACCGCACCCCTCCCACTATTTGTAGCACCCAGTTACGAGATGTGTGCACCGGATCCTACGATGGGGCTGTTTTGGGTTGACTGTTATATTTTCGCCATGTGTCCCGTGAAATGAGCGGTAACTTCGCAGCGCATCATTTTACTGTTTCAATTGCCAAACATGAAAACATGGAAGGCGGAGAGGTAATCACGCTCTCTTTTTTTTATATAAGTTCACTACTATCTTCTTTTCGGAGAAGCAAAAGTTATGTGATATGGCCGTTAGAATTAGATCTTAAGGATCAAAACCACAGAGTGTAAACTTTGAAGATCTTCCTTGGAGATTGTTCGTGTTACTATTTTGAAGTTTGGAGAAGGAGATGAGGATTACAATACAAGCTAGACGAAGAAGAATGAAGATCTTGGAGAGCTCCAGGAACTACTGTTGGAGATATGTTAAATAAGTATACCCACAATATAGTATCATACCGGTCAGGTCCAATGGCATGACCAGGCGACCCAGTTGCTGATAAACCCAGATGGAGGACCAACCAGGACGGAGCAAGGTAGGCTCCCACGCCCTTGCACAAGGAGGATTCACTAGTAGGGAAAACACTATGAGGGACGCTAACACACACGACTGGTATTAGTAGTTGCGGGCAGAAAACGTGCAAAGTAGCGTATAGGACTACTAGGTGGGTCGTGGATGCAATCAGGTCTAGAAAGTACCCGTATCGAGTGTCAATGGAGGCATGCGAATGGTATGGCCATATCGATCGTGTGTCTCGCTAGCCCGCTTCCATTATATTTGGTTGACAGGCGTGGGTTGGCCAAAATATTGGTAGTGTACCCTATTTTAGCATGCTACTACTAATCAGCATATTAGTATCGTGCTTCATTTAGGCACCCTATTACTAACCTTTACTAGAAGCGTGCCCTATTTTTTAAAGAAATAGTAGAAATTTTCAAAAATAAAACCTTCGAGATAACCATATATTAATTCATCTAGTTTTAAGGAAAATTAACAAACAATTTTTTTATATATTATACGAAATGGCGTCATGTTCCGGTAAAACGTCTTTTCTGGTTGCATATGACCTCCGATGAAAAAAAGTTTTGTATGAAAATATATCTATGGAAAATTTTACATCTGATTTCAACATGTTCATCGATTTTTTACAATGTGAAAACGCGAAAACCTTTTCGCAGGTTTTAGAATTCGGCGCAAAAAAATCCAAAAAAAAATCTCTCATTTCAAACTTTCCCCTCATCCTCGATCCCTTCTCTACCTTATCCCCTCTTCCTATTCACCTTTTCCCCTCCTCCTCACTCCCACTTCTCCACCTTCTCCCATCCTCCTCTTCCACTTCTGCACCTTCCCCCTCCTCATCTTCCAATCTCCACCTTCTTCCCAAAGTTGACCAGGACTACCTCCTCTTCAACGACAGCGACCACCTTCGATGCTCCACTCCTCCGCCCACCTCTGATGCCCTGCTTCGCCACCGCCGGCAGCCTACTTAGATGCCTTGTTCCGACGCCCTGCTCCGACATTGCTGATGCCTGCTCCGATGCCTACTTCAGAGACCTACTACTGGCCATCTCCTCTCGTCAACACCACAAGGAGGCGCCATGAACTCGGTTGCTTTATTTTGGTTTTTAGGGTGTTTTGTGTAAAATCATGTCGACAACAGGGCACTGGTCCCAGCTTTTTCTAAAATAGCGAAAAAACAAAATAGCAGCGGACCTAGCCGTCGCACGTTACTAATACTTTATTGGCAATGTGCCAGGCGCGCACGCGACTAGTACATGTCATACTAGTCGTCTGTTGGGTACACACGACTAGTAGGTGATTACCACTAGCGGGATGGAGCACACGACATAGCCAAATTCAACACACGACTAGTAGGCTTTTTTTTGTACTAGTGAGTCTTGGAGGATAAAATAACGCAGATTAGTCTAGGACTAGCTCCGACGCGTGTTTGGACTCTGCTGTAACCTTAGGACCGATCGCCTTTATAAGATGGCTTACGGGAGCCTTAGGGGTGCACACACTCACAATACACACCGTTGCAACCTCACATTTGTTGCTATTATCTCTACTACTTCAAAAACACGAAGACGTTCCGTCGTCAATCGATCTCACGGTACGTCCTCCCTTTCGTCGCGCTCCTCTCCACTTCGTCCCGCAGACGCACGAATGGGCCGAGCCCAACAAAACGTCTCGCTCATCCCACACATTCCCGACCGATTTTGTTTCTGGAGCGCCGACATCCTCGTCCCCTTGTGCTCGATGGCGCCGGTTGTCCATCCGCCGCCTTTGCCACCACCCCACCTCGGCGGCCCGCCTAGAAACTGATAGATCTTGGCGGCTTCCACATCCGCGAGCACATCCCGTCCCCCTCCCTTCCGCCTGGCCTCTCCTCAGTCTCAGGCACGGACTCTCCGGCCTGCCCATATACTTGTCGATCTCGGCGTCATCAACATCAACAAGCACATCCACGTCCCCTCCCCTCCGCCGGGCCTCTCCACGCTTTCGGGCGCGGACTCGGGGCAGTCGATTGGGACCATAGGGAGGGGCGGTATAGGAAGGGGTCGTGCGGCTCAGAGCGAGCAGTGGCCTACGGAGCGGGGGCGCATGGCGGCGCCGCGAACACAGCAGGCGGGTCGAGGTAAAGGTTCCCCTGACCCTTTTTCCGGATGGGAAATCTATGATGGTCACCTCATCGGGAAAAAGAAATTGTGGGTTGCATCAGGGACGTCTCCGAGAAAGTTTGGCCATGGCCTCGGCAGGGTCAGTGCTCCTCCTCTTCGGCTCTTCCTCATCTACGCAACCTGTAGTTTCTACCCGCACTATGCATGCTTGCCATGTTTTTGTCCATACGCGTATACATGCAATTTGCATGCCTACAGGGAAATCATTGATTTTTAGCTGAATCAAGTAGCCAGAATCTTACCATGCTTATGTAGGTGTGTCTTTTTCAACTATAGATCATTTACTCTTGTTAATAATTACAAGTAATGTTTCCCTAAATTTTGATGTGAACAATGACACTGTAAGGGTTGCTGCTGTAGCCAATCGCCATATATTTCGATTTATCTGTTTGATATGTGCATCTTATCTTAGGTTTAGTGCTTTTCTTTGTTTGAATAACTAATAAACTAATTTTGTTGCATGGACGTCCTGGCGAGTGACGACCTTCGATTTGTTAGATCTTTAGTAAATTTGTTTGTGTTTACTTCTCCAAATGAAAAAACACCATTTTAAAATTCTATGTTCTACATCTATATTCAGTTATAAGAGTCTGCAGTATGCATGTCGTAAGAGTATAGATGGTTGCTAAATCTCCACCTTGATCAATTGTTTTAATCAGTGCTTGATAAAGTGTTTTAATCATTGTTTGTTCAATCATTATATTAGTAGGAGTATCCGTGCTTGATCAGTTGTATTTTTAGTGCTTGTGACAGCTTGGGTCAAAACTTATTTTTGTTAGAATTGTTTGTTTGCCACTGAGTTTAGTTTACTCGACAAATTTTACAACAAAGTGCTTCATAAATTTTTCTTGGTATGCTGCGCTTTTTTACCAATTACTTGAATTTTAGTTGAGAGGCCAAATAAACTATCATCAATTGAATTTTCACTGTCATGCTGTACTCAAACTGAAACAACCCCCAGGATAGGTGCTTTTTAATACTGTCATGACCATATTTTACTATCCTGACCAACCCAGTCTTTCTTTGTTGCCATACACATGATTTATCACAAAATCGGATCTACAGCTAGAACGACCTGCGAGACTGCAGGACTGCATGAGGAAGCAATACTCATTTACATCGTTCAGTTTTACTTCTCTGTTAGAAGGCCAAACAAGATTCACCTGGTAAATAACTCCTTGACCGTACTTTGAAATAATTTACATTTTGCTGATGGAGTGATGGGTACAGTGAAAGTGTTATGGAGATAGTTCTACATGGGTATGTGCAAAGTGTTTAACATCAACTATTGTGAACTTTCCATATATTTGAATGGCTGAATGTGATGTCTATTTGGCAATGTGTCTTTATTATTTGCGGTTTGTATACTTGCTAAAGCTCTGAGCTGTTGAACAAATTACCTCAGGGACAATGTGAAGCTAATCCATGAGATTTTAGTCAGGGACAATGTGAAGCTAATTCCTGAGATTTTAGTGAGAGCCAAAACACTGAATCTGGTGATTAGCCCCTGGATCTTTTTGTTTACGAGCTATGCATCTGTCGTGTTTTCCCTAAGGTAGCGTTCACCTTGGAAGCAAGGACATGTCGTGTTTGGGTTTTATCAGGCCAGCCTTACACAGCACAACATTGCCAGCTGCTTGCCCGAGCAGAACAAATCCCACTTTACCAAGAGATATGTCAGGTAACTTACAAGTTCCTAGGCAGGTGCAATTTTTCCATGAACCATGTGACGGTTTTCCTGGGGAATTTACACGGTGCAGATTTCTTTCATTTCTCTCAGAATTTATCTATGAAAGCTCCAAGTTGCTACTATTTATTTCACTTCATAGCTTTCTATTTTTCATTCCTAAGTTATTCACTCATTTTATATATTCTATATTTTTTTTTGTTTTCAGTATATGGGCGGTATTTTGCATGATGGTGCTGCAAAAATTATGGTATAAGGCTATGCGCATACTCTGAAGGTTATTGTCTTATTGAATATATGCATTAGCCCTGTTTATTAAGTGTTTCTTTCCTGACAATAGTTTTTTTGGGATTTTTGGATTATCAACGATCTCTGCAATAGGAGATTACAAAAAAAAAACGGCGAGGGCTAGGTACAACATCTGACATTCGCTTTTGCAGACAATTAAGTATTTGTATCTTCATATGTGAGAAGAGAGGTTTATATTTAGCCTAGAGTGACAAGGTTTCTACGGTCGCTCACAACCAAGCATTACCTGGAACTGAACCTCCCAGTCGGCAGATTAATCTCCAGACCTACAAAACACGGCTAAGTTGTGAGTCATAGAGTTCACATCTCTTTCAATTTTAGTATCAGCACTTAACATAAAGCTTGGCCAGCCTCTTAATATTTTCATAGATCATACAAATTGGCCAGATATTCTTTGCATGATTGTTCATTGCAGCGACTGATGCCTATCAACCACTTTCAATCGTAGGTTTCAACCTATTCATATAGTTTAGTCATACCGTCGTACAGGCTAGCTAGAGCATCAATAAAATTTCATATCTAAATTCTAAACTGAATTCTGTATCGAAATTCATCAAAGCCACGTGTTCCATCTAGCGCTATGTATTTCCATGGTTACTCCTATGATTTCTTAGCTGTCAGTGATCCACACAGTTCGGTCTAATCATGTTAAACAAATGTCCATTTCTTCGTACAAAGTATAGTAGTTAGAATCCTCAAAAAAAAGTGGAGTAGATGGAAGGTATGAACATCCAGATCAGGTCATCAAACATCTGCTATGTATGTGTTGTTTTAAAAACACAATTCATGGACAGTTGTGCTCCATGTATTTTTTATAACTTCGTTGCAGGAGTCTCCTGCTTTATGGATTGAAGAAAATAGATAGTTACAATATGTTGGAGAAGAGTTGTTAGTATGTGTGCCAATACTAGAGATTTCCTACCAAACCAGCGAATTATTATCCTTTGTCTCCAACAGAAAATAGTATCTCAGTTTCTATAACCTTGCGTTTGTTTCCTTGTACTACATTTGCTTAATCATTTTCTAGGCGAGTGTGCATGCCAAGAGGTTGGCATTAACAACTGAGGGTGTACATCTTGGTTAGTATTTTTGTTCGATTCAGAGTTAGTAACCAGACCTGGTAGGCAATGGGTAATACACATTGTGATACTTAAGTTCTTGACATACTGTTGCATCTGTAGCAGATGGGTTTGGTGTTAGGATGACTCTGAATTTTTTTTGTGAAACCTTTTTACGAATTGCTCTGAAGATCCTGATCCTTTTTTTTCTTCGAGCTTTCAAGATGAGTTGACTGAATCTTTACTTCTGTGTGACTTATTTCTTGCACCATATGTAATTCTTTTGCATGGCTCTCCTGGAAAATCTGTAACCATAAGCCCTAGAAGGAGTAGGAGCTTGTCCATTTAGTATGACAAATTTGAAGAACATGATTGGATATGATTTAGAGACCACTACTTTTGTGTACTATTTTCACATTTCCAGGACCCACATTTTCATAGGCGATGTTTTTATTGTTAAACATATACACGAATAGACAACTCATTTTTGTGGGTCAGTGGAATTGCTGGTCGCGCACTTACAGGAGGAAAGATATGAGGAACAATGGTAGGTTGCAGTGCATGAAATTGTAAATGTAGTATACCATTTTTTTGTTAATGCTTCACATTTTGTGTTATATTGCACTTTCCGGAACCAATTTAGACATGAATTTAGGATTAACAAAGATATTCTTGTTATTGACGCACTTACACAATGAAAGTACTGCAAATTGTTTTCTGCAAACATGGCTAATATGATGCGAATATTGTGTGCTATAGAAAAAGATACATCACATGTTGAGAATGTTTAAAAAGAACGGAAAGAACAGGTATTGGTCCGGAAAGAACACATGTTGATCCCAAATGGTTTAGTAAGTGGGGTAAAAATGATAGAATGTAGTATAAGATATTTGAAAACCATAAGCCATCGTGCCTGCGACACCCAATAAAATGGAATCGCCTTTTTTTCCATACTTTGTTTTCCCGTGGCAACGCACGGGCATTCAACTAGTAGTGATTTAGAAGTAAATAGGATATCGATGTTGTTAAGAGATCTGAACCTGGGTAACTCGTCTCATGCCATCCAGGATGCTCCCCGCCTTACACCCCATCTCTCTTTCACCACGTTGAGGTACCCCTCATGTCATACTCGTCGACAGAATCAAGACATGCATTTTTCTGCAAAATGCATATGCGACAGTGGGACCCACACTCCAGTTTTGTGATTAAACGAACGCCGGAGACGGATCGGTGTTTTTTTTTGCTACATGTTAGCGCTGAAGTGGTGATTTTTTAAACCCTAACGTAAAGTGGTTTGTTTTTAAACTGTGGCTGTAATTGTGGTGGTATTTGTTTTCTGTAATTTTCTCACTTGTTGTCACAATCGGGCCTGATTTGATGTTGGCTACAGGAATCCTAGAATTTTGCCTCAAATTCTTTTTTTTTTAGAACATAGTACAACGCAGACGCTCACAAACACGCACGTACAAACACCCCTATGAACGCACGCACGCACATCCTACCCCTATGAGCACCTCCGAGGGACTGAGCCGGCATATCCTGAGGTTGACGAAGTCACCACTGGCGCCTCGCTGTTGACGGACACGTCACCTACCACTGAAAGCATAGCGTCGGTTAAATCCTGTAATAAATCCAGGTAAATGCAAACACCCATGCCAAATCTAGGATTTAAACCTAGGTGGGCTAGTTCCACCACAAGGGACCTAACCATCAGAGTCAAGCTTTGTTTGCAATTTTGCCTCAAATTCTCGCATGTACACAAACTATTTCCTTACAACACTTACTATGTACGTACCATCAGGGGCGGAGCCTGCGCCCCCCCCCCCCCACCCCAATGTGTCGCCCCCTCAATATGTTGCAGCGCATGTATGTACTGATTATCTAGTATCTGAGCCTACCGCATGTATTGTGCTATGTACTAATTGCCTGTATGTACTGATTATCTAGTATCTGAGCCCAGAGTTATTACTGATCCATTTTGTATATACATACGAAGCCCAGCAGGGGAAAAAACAGCCCATCTTTTATGTAGGGAGCAATCTCCGGAGCCTAAAAGTGTTCCTTCCGTAACTGCAGACGTTTGATTGCCTAGATGGATCTCACTGCCAAATATCCTAGGGCACCTGCCTCCTCCGCTCGCTGGGATGGTGTTTGCCAAATTCCCAGTTCCCACGCTGGCCGCCGGGCTAGGGAGCCACCCGCATCAGGTCTTCAGGACACAGCCGCTTAATTTGTTGATCCTGCTGTGGAACTGTGCTGTCCCAAAGTATGTCGATTCCGATCAGCTCAATGCCCTCACATTTCTAAAGGTACGCTGCTGGTGTAGTTCTTGTTTGATAGACTATAATTGCGTCCTGGCAGATTGGCAGTCTAGTTCATTAGTGGCAGTCGATCGATTTTCCATTTAGATGTTTCTTAGAAAATAGATCAACTGCTAATCCTATATCTCCTACAGTATATTTCTTTATTGTTGATTCGTCTAAAGTGTTCATGAAAAAGCCTTTTCTACAACAACCTAAATCTATCTATTATATACTAAAAGCAAAATACGGATGTTTAAAATAGAGACACCACATTAATCCACATTATTAGTATTGTTTCAGCTGTTAGATCTATAATTTTAATGGCCAAGATTTAAAGATTTTACGTAACATATATAACACATATTTTGTGACACATGATATGTCATGTCTGACCATACGCAGAAGGAAAAATAAAAAGTAAACCGTACATATGGAGATGAGATAAAACGTGTGGCAATGGGACTCCTGATTCACATATAAAAGTGCTATATGGCCTCTACTTCGTGAGTACATATGGAAAGCCAAAAAACGACAGGGAACAGATCCCGTACAAATAAGCCAGAGTCCTTTTAGAAAAATAAACGTACACTTCTATCTATAAAGAAACCCCATAAAAATAGGCCAGTCAGTTTAAAAAAATACTACATTATTTTTGAGGGAAATCCAAAAAATACTACATTATTTAGCTATCTAGCCTCCTAGAGAAAATAAGTTCGTTCAAGATGCAATATACGGATGTATCGTGGAGATGTTAGGTTAATCTATGTCATCTTAATTATTTTGTAATGTTAGATCTAAAATCTACAGTCATGATTTAATGAAAATTGTTTGTTGTGAAAATAAGTGTTTGATAGATATTATATTAAAAAGTACCGAGAATAGAGGTTTCCGTTCAGACAAAATAAATTCTCTATGTGACGAAAAAATAACTAGCGACGTTGCCTACACCGCCATAGTGCTTCATGGATCGATCAAAGGAGAAAACAGAAAAGTCAGCCCATCATAAAGATAGGGCCCACCGCTGAGTTACTTTATTAAACCACCTAAATACACTCCTCACTTGAGTTATTTTATTTTATAAGATCACCAGAGAAAATTTCTAATCTAGATAATCCTAAAGATCGATCTATAATAAGAGGGAAAGCCAAAAAAAAAAACTACATTATTTAGCTATCTAGCCTCCTAGAGATAATAAGTTCGTTCAGGTTGCAATATACGGATGTATCATGGAGATGTCATGTTAATCTATGTCATCTTAATTATTATGTATTGTTAGTTCTAAAATCTACAGTGGGATTTAATGAAAATTGTTTGCTGTGAAAACAAGTGCTTGACACATATTATATTAAAAAATACCGAGAATAGAGGTTTCTACCTAGACGAAATAAATTCTCTATGTGACCAAAAAAGAACTAGCGATGTTGCCTGCGCCATAATGCTCCATGGATCGATCAAAGGATAAAACATAAAAGTCGGCACATCATAAAGATAGGGCCCACCGCTGAGTTACTTTATTAAACTACCTAAGTACACTCTCACTTGAGTTATTTTATTTGATAAGATCACCAGAGAAAAATTCTAATCTAGGTAATCCTAAAGATCGATCTATAATAAATATCATGTGCTCTATTTGAACTCCACATGCCTGCCTTCAACTACTCTCTTTATTTTTATTTACTTTGTCGTTCCATCTATCATATAAAATCTATGATAATAAAATAATCATAAAATATATTTTTATGTTATATGATTTTTGTGTGATGGATGTTGATATTGTTTCCTAAATGTTTGGACAAGCTTTGCAAACTTTGACTCTAACTAAATTTAGAATGAAGAGTAAATAAAAATGGGAATATAATATTTTGATCGGTTGATTGCCGAATAGTGGCAAATATTGCGCTCATGTGAATTTACTTTGCCGGTCCATCTATCATATAAAATCTATGGTAACAAAATAATCATAAAATATATTTTATGTTATGATTTTATTATGATGGATGTTGATATTTGTTCCTATATTTTTGGACAAGCTTTGCAAACTTTGACTGTAACTAAATTTAGAATGCTGAGTAAATAAAAACTGGGGATATAATATTTTGATCGATTGATTGGTTGATAGTGGCAAATATTGCGCTCATGTGTAGAATTTTTTCGTAAAAATTTAGTTTGATGTATGAACTATGTATATATTCTTTAACAATAACATAGTAGATAGTCTCTATCTGGGCAGTCTGTCAAAAAACCACAAGAGGCGATGTTTTATATGTAAAAATGAACAAGTTATTAACTAGATGAAGTTCCAAGAGTATTTTCAACGTGATTGGTAACTAAAAATAATTATTATCATTTACATCAAAAAATCAACGTAAATCAAGAAATTCAGATCCAATAATTCCATTTGAAAGATGTATTGTTTTGCATGTTTCAAATTTATATAGCATGTCTTAATTCATTCTTAGTTTGGAATTTCACTTATGGACACAATCAAGATGCGACTTCACTTAAATTAATATACATGTTTTTTTTGAAGCATGACTGTGAGGCAAAAGCCCCACATCAAAATTTTATTAACTCAACTCAGTCTTAAAAACATATATACAACAAGAAAGAAGAACTACAAAAACTAAACAGAAAGAAAGATGGAAAAGACACTAAGAAAAGAACTTAATCCATCTTAGAAAACTATCTCTATGCTTGGCCTTGGTATAAAATAAGAAAATTATGTACTGTGCCTTGCAGATCTAACTAATTATAAATAAATAATTTGTAAATAAAGAAAAGCTTGATATGGTGTCATGTATTTTCGAACCAAGGTTGTAAGAAAAGTATGAAATCCCAATGCATAAGAGAGTAAATATACCCATATAATTAATATAATCACATGCAATAATATACTTTTATTGAGATTATAGAACCACATTATGTCCTACATTATAGAGTGGATGTGATGTTTTTTAAAGGAGTATAACCACAATGAAATGTGGATATTCTTGAAGCTGTAAATTTAGGATTACAACTTTTTAATACATTAAAGACGATGCCCTCGCATTTGCGAGGGCCACTGTACTAGTTTACATAAAAAATGGTGTTCCAAAATACTATGAGTTAATTGGTATTCCATCTAATTCCTGTATACGGCTATATTGTAACGTTCAGTGGGAATTTACTTTCAATTAACCTCTAGATGTATAGAAATGGAGAAAAATCACTTAAAATTGATCTACTAGTTGTATTACAAGGTGCAATATGTTATGGAGAATTTTAAGTTTTCGAACCTCCACCCGCCCCCCCATGTCTAATTCCTGGCTCCGCCCCTGCGTACCATGCAAAGGTTCTCATCAACGTGAAGAGCGAAGTAGACAAGGAGCAGACGGTAAACACAGTGAAATGCAGGCTGACATGTGCAAGGATACATACATACAAACAGCTCTACATCTCGAGTGTTCACTATTCAGCGACGCATCGCATTGAGTGATTGTGAAGACGTGGCATGCAGTATGTTCATGCGTGAGGAGGAGCAACACTGTCACGGACGGAGCAGGGCGGGACCTTCCGAATTGTGTCCTTTCTCAACACTGAACAGCCCAATCACGTCCAGATCCCCGTACAGACAGACAAGGTGTTGCCTCATCGCTAAAAGAGCATTCCATGCACGGCCGAAGCGACGGTCACAGCGCACTTTGGTCGGCAGCGGTGTCAGGGTTAGATTTCTGGCGAGTTCTTCGTTTTAAATGGTTTTTTTTTTCAATTTTACATACTCCCTCCGATTCATATTAATTGACTCCAATATGGATGCATCTAGAACTAAAATGTGTCTAGATACATCCATATTAGAGTCAATTAATATGAACCGGAGGGAGTAGATTATTTTGTGCCTCTCCTAAAATTTTAATACTACTTACGTGCCTATTTTTTGCCACGCCATGTGGTCCAAGATCTTTGCAAACTAGCCAAGCTAAATGCCGTGATTTAGCTATTTTGGGACAAAAAACTGCTAAGTTATTTCAGTCTAGCCATCGCAACTAGCGTGTGATATATGCTTCAGTTAAGCCATTCAGCAGGGCACGATTTAAAAGGCATATAGAAGTTTAAAAAGTTTTCAAGAGAGCAGAAATGGTTTAAAGTTTCTCAAAGGGTCATTCAGATAATAAAAAATCTCATTTCTGGTCGTCACGAGAACCAAACTTGATGGTCAGAATAGACGACACGATATCTGACGGAACAGTCGACAATTTCGTAGTACAAGTTGTACAGGTCTCAGAAGATGACGAGGCTGCTTACTGTCTAGATCGACTTGACTTCTCAAGGTTCATTGCCCTTCTGCTTACTGCTCCTTACTGTGTACTCCACTCAGTTAAGTTAATTATGAACTGCAACGCACGTTTGCTCACCACTACTCAGTTACCGCGACCGCTGCAGGTGCCTTGTCCCGATTCAACACTATCACCATATGATGAGGCTCCTTTTGTTTGTGATGATGACCTTTATGGTTTTATTGGGTTAGGTGGGAGTAGTGTACAAAAGTTGCCAACTAACCGCCTTGCCCCATGCAGGCGTGCCCTGCCAATGGACTCGGTGCCATCTGTGCGAGGTCGCTGGAATGGCCGGATCGAGTACGTGCCTATTTGTAGCACTGGACCAGAGACCTGCTCATTAGATTCTCCACCTTACCGTGCCGATCCAACGCCAATTACCAACTCGCCTAAAAACAATAGCACTAGCTGCACTACGGTCGAATCGAATCAACCGGCGCGCCAATGGTGAACGACTGGGATCATGCAGTGCAAGTGTGCATTAATAGTACACTCGGTGAAATTGCTTTTTTTTTCGTCCAACAACCAGCCGGTGTTACATGCAGTTCGTATTTGGTAGCCTACAGTTATTTTGGGCTCGTCGGAGCATGGCTCTCGCGGGCAAGCCCCATTCGGAACGACGTTTGGCCATGTTCTTATTTTCGTTTGATTGCTTAGGCTGGTGCCAACGCGGGCTGTAGTGGGGGCGCTAGCGCCGGCGTCGGGGCGAGAGAGGGGCGAGACGATAGCGCGGGCGCCCGGCGCTATCGCCCGCTACCGCCCGCGCTGGGGACGAGAGGGAGGCGAGAGGCGGGCGAGAGTGGGGCGGCAGCGTTGGCGGGGCGGGGCGAGAGCGGTGGGGGCGAGAGGGTGGCGAGAGGCGGGCGAGAGGCGGGCGACTGGCGGGCGAGAGGCGGGCGATAGGGTGTAACGGCTAGCTGACGTGGCGCGATCTGATTCGTCCACGTCAGCTAGCCGTTGGGGTAGCCGTTGCTGGTTAAAAAAAACCCTAAATTTTCATCCCTACCCCCTATAAATACCCCCATATGGTTTCACTCACTCCACACCCATTTCATCTCATTCATCTCCTTCACTCTCTCAAATCTTCTCCATCATGTCCGGTTGGACTCCACCAGATTTGACCACGTTCACGGATCTCTTGGGTGCCGACGGGTCACCAATACAGCTAGATGATGTCTCTCCGACACATCATCGCACCAATGTCGGTTCTTCGCCGCTTCCTCGAGTTTTATACTCCTCCGGCACACCAGCTCCGGGGCCATATGGGCCATACGCTCCACCTCCGGCGCCATATGGTCCTGGTAGTGGAACCGATTCCACATCGAAGAGAAGCCGTCTGGGAGTTTCTGGTGAGTACAGCTCTGGCGACGCGACTACGGAGGAGGAGCAGCATCCAACGGGCCGCGATAGGGCGAAGGCCGCGACACGTAAGGGTAGGAGGAAGGGGAAGGAAACCTCATCAAGCAGTGAGGTAGGAAGTAAATCCTTCGCGATGAGGAACATGATGAAGGGTTTAGTGAAGGCTAAGCTATTCAAGCAATGGAACAAAATGAAAGACCGATCAACCGACGACATGAACGAAGCAGAAAAGCGCAAACATGCGAACGCCATCAAGATGTGCGAAAAAGAGCTTGGTCTGGAAGATGATGAGGACGAGGAGGAGCAGCAGGAAGAAGAGGAAGAGGAAGAGGAGTAGAATTTTTATTTATTATGTAATTTTTAAAATTTATTATGCAATTTTACTAATTATTATGTAATCGGTAACATTTTTAGTTGAATAAAATAATTTTCTTGCATTATTTTGAATGTCTACAAAAAATCGAGTGAAATAACTTAATCTAAAAAATAAATAGTGATATGGAGGAGAGAGAAGTGAGAGGTGACACTATAGCCTGTGCACTGTCACCGTGGGGTGAGAGTGGGGTGAGAGTGGGGTGAGAGTGAGGAAAAAAGCTAACGTGGCGGGTGAGAGTGGTGTGGTGCATTGGCACCAGCCTTACCATATCACTAGTTGCATGGAGTGGGCAACTATAACTTCTTTGTTTGCTACGTTGCACTAGCTTATTTTGGCCCGGCTGATGGAAATTACTCATGTTTAGTTGCACACATGATGCTGCTATGGTTAGTACATTGGAGTGGTGAGATTGCTCATTAGTCATGACTAAATACTAGGAGTTCAAATAATATTCAGTTCATCAAAAATGGTTGGTAAGACAGCACCACCCCCAAGCTAATAGTTGGAATCGTCGCACTAGTAGGAAAAGCCTCATCAGTGGCGCACCAAAAATGGATTCTATGGCGCATGGGAGGTGCGCCACAGAAACTTCGCCACAAAAATAAGCTTTCTGTGGCGCACCAGCCCATGCGCCACAGAATTAACGTATCTGTGGCGCACGTGCTTTTAGGTGCGCCACAGAAAAGAGTGCGCCACAGAATAGGTTTGCAGTGCGCCACAGAATTTGCTTGTATTATACACGATTTTGTGCTGCCTATTGTACACATGCAGTTTATAGACAGCAATATACAGATATACAGGTTATATACAACAACATTCAGATATAATATAAATAGCATGTACATTGCACAGATATAACATAGACATCATCATCACATTACTTAGATCCCGATCGAGATACATATATAGTGGCAAGTGTCAAATGTTTTGCATACAACTCTTAATTCATACAAAATTCACAATTTCGAGATACAAAGTAGTTTTCATCCTACAAAGTAGTCTTCATCCGGTTCCTCCTTTGCTCCCTCATCTCTACCCACCAGGGTTGCTTGCATCGGGGTCCTTCATCCAGTTCCTACTATGATGAAAATGGAAGAAAGTGAGACCAACAAGTCCGATGCATAAGAGAAATGGAATAAATACCTCATACATTGTTGGTCAACACAAATATTAACAATCAGGGACGGTGTAAGTGAGACCAAGTCCGATGCACAAGAGATTGATATTTGTGCTATCTTACCAGGCTCACTTACGCCGCCCCCGAGTGTACGGTGACCAAACATTTTAATCATCGGCATTTTGAAAATCTCAAAGCAAATGGAATGACAAAATGAAATAAGTGTCTCATACATTGTTGGTCAACACAAATATTAACATTCAGGGATGGCGTAAGTGAGACCAAGTCCGATGAACAAGAGATTGATATTTGTGCTATCTTACCAGGCTCACTTACGCCACCCCCAAGTGTACGGTGACCAAACATTTTAATCATTGGCATTTTGAAAATCTCAAAGCAAATGGAATGGCAAAATGGAATAAGTGCCTCATACATTGTTGGTCAACACAAATATTAACATTCAGGGATGGTGTAAGTGAGGCCAGGTAGGATGCACAAGAGATTGATATTTGTGCTATCTTACCAGGCTCACTTACGCCACCCCCGAGTGTACGGTGACCAAACATTTTAATCATCGGCATTTTGAAAATCTCAAAGCAAATGGAATGACAAAATGGAATAAGTGCCTCATACATTGTTGGTCAACACAAATACTATGGTCAGAAACCATAGTTGCAGTATACACCACCGTATACTTTGCAGAAGGGCCCCCTTTCCCCGGTCAGCATTCCGTCAACGGGTGCTTGACGACACAACAACGCCGATATGCATCTCCGGCGCAGAACCACGGCAGTCCCTCGCTGTCCAGTGAACGAGTCCTTGATGCAAAGACCGTGCCGGCCTGCCCAGCATTATGCCGGGCCGTGTTGCCGCGCTTCAAGCCGTGTGTCCCGCGCCCGCACTCGTTTGCCTTCTTGCCGGTGAACCAATAGGCTGATCGTTGGAATAAGGAAGCGATGATGGCCGGTCGCAAGATTAAATTGCGATCGGCCGTCATCGGCTTCCTTATTCCAGCGATTAGTCTATTCGTTCACCGGCAAAAAGGCGAAGAGTGCAGGGCGCGTGATCGACACGGCTCGAAGCGCGACAACAGGGGTCGGCATGATGCTAGGGAGGTTGGCACCGTCTTGGCATTAAGGACTCGTTCACGTACTCGGACGGCGAGAGAAGAAAAGTGGTGCTACGCCGGAGAGGCATGTCGGCGTTGTTGTCTCGTCAAGGACTCGTTCACGGAACGGCGGCCGAGGAAAGGGGGCTCGTCTACAAAGTATATTGCGGCGTATAGGTGACCAAACATTCTAATCATCGGCACTAAAATGGAAGAAAGAGCCAAGTGGTATCTCAACTAGATATCATATGCCTCATACTTTGTTGGTCGAAACAAATATTAACATCCAGGGGTGGAGTAAGTGAGGCCAGGTAGGATGCACAAGTTGATATTTGTGCCATCACACCAAGCCTCACTTGCTCCACCCCGAGTGTACGAGTGATCGACCAACCATCTAATCATCGGCAAGTACAAAAACACCAACAAATCAGCAACCATGGTGACATAAGTCAAGATGCTCAAACACACATAGCATGCATGGAGCAGATGCTCCAAAGGGATTATTCATCACTTGGTATATAGACCAAGTGATGCTGGCAAAGGAGAGGCCAATCAAGAACCAGTAAATCCAGTAAGTGATAGATATGCCTAAACAAGCAACAACACATAGCATATCCCAGCTTAACCGGATGAGACAAGTCTTGGTAGCCAACTCGAATCACCTAGCACCACCTAGCCTTTTAAAACCATCGTAAACTGATCCTTTTTCTTCAAAGGATACCACAGGTGGCATTCATTTACATGATCCCCTACCGTGGATATCTCTATTTTCATCAAAGCCAACAAGAAATAGAAATTTATCATTACTCGGCTTGAGTTCAAAACAAAGCTGGGGTACCATAAGGGATTATTCATCACTTGGTAGTAACCAAGTGATGCCGGCAAGAGAGAGGCCAAGCCCGAGCTAGTCAATCCAGTAGAGATGGATATGCATAAGTAAGCAAGAACACATAGCCTATCCAAGTTAACCGGATAAAACCAACCTTGACGACCAACTTAATAACCTAGCATCACCTAGTCTTTTAAACCATCGAAACTTCCCATTTTCTTCAAAGGATACCACAAGTGGCATTCATTTACATGATCCCCTACTGTGGATATCTCTATTTTAGTATACCATCATAAGCATTCCATTTAAATCACACATTTTAGTATCTGTTCTTATCCAAGTTTTTGCCTCAGCCTTTGCATCATTGGCTGAGCCAAGACATCAAGCATCTGGCCAGGGAGCATTCTTAGGCCAACCAAGAGCACTACAAATATGTATGTATACAAGCCCACCAGTAGCATAGTAGCATACCATAAGCTCACAAGAATCCATCAAGTAAATATGTACAGAGACATAGCAACAGCAATGAGCCAACAGCAATGAGCAATGAGCCAACAGCAACAGCAATGAGCATAGCCAACAGCAATGAGCCAACAGCAATGAGCACAACCAACAGCAACAGCAATGAGCCAACAACAATAGCTTCAGCACAGCCAACAGCAACTGCAATGAGCCAACAACGAAGAATCGCAATGAGCCAACAGCAATATCTACAGAGACATAGCAATAGCTTCGGCACAACAACAGCAATGAGCCAACAACAGCAAGCACAGCACAACAACAGCAGCAGCACAGCACACCGACAACAGCATTTCGTCGAGCACCTTGTGCGCGCGCGGGAGAGGAATTAAGAGGGAGAGGAGGGGAGGGGAGAGAGATCACCGATGACAGGGGTGGAGGAGGAGGTTGAAGATGACGGCAGGGGTGGAGGAGGAGGAGGAGGCGGCGGCTCCTCCACCTTGCTGCGACGGCGGCCCCTCCTCGCCGTAGGGGCAGCTTGTGCTGCAGGTGGCGGGGATGGGAGGACCGTGGCGGCATGCGCCCCTCGCGGAGGAAGGCGGCGGCGACGGCGATGGCGACGACCATGGCGGCGCGCGGCGGATCCAGGCGAACAGAATCGCGGCGACGGATGAGAGGGGAGAGGGGAGAGGGGAGGGGAGAGGGGAGAGGGGAGAGGGGAGAGGTGAACAGGCGGGGGAGGGCACGGGCGAGATGATATAAGTTACCTTAATTCCGTGGCGCACCCGAGCAGGTGCGCCACGAATCAACTACTTCCGTGGCGCACCGAAGCACGTGCGCTACGGAAAGAGTTATTTCGTGGCGCGACGACGCCATGTGCGCCACGTAAATACCTACGGTAATAATTGGTGGTGACAGGATGTGGGCCCCACATAGTTTACGTGGCGCACTACTGAAGCATGCGCCACAAAATTAAGCTATTTCTGTGGCGCACCCAGAATGGTGCGCCACAAAATAATATTCTGTGGCGCATTTTTAGTGGTGCGCCACAGAACTAAGCTCCGCCTATAAGGGTTTTCCTACTAGTGTCGATCTCTTCCTTCAAGATTGAGATGAATCGATGTCGGTCGATGGTATGAAAACACTTCCTAATGTCGAATTCCAAAAACCCCCTAATGGTTGATGCACCATGAGCAAAGCAACTATAACTCATGATGATCATAAGTTCATCATCCGAGAATATATACCACCTCCGGTAATAATGTACACCATTGGCCAATTTTAATCAGGTCCTAACTAATGAAGGAATATTAGATCACCTCTAAAAATATGCAAGATCTCATCACCAGATCATGACCATGGACAGAAGATGGGCAGCAAAAGCAACAACACTAATCAAAGTGCCCGTCTAGCCAAGTACCAAACGGGGCCGTCCTCTCACTTACTGTCTTCTTAGCATAGTCACAACCTTTAGCTAAGTTATCAGCAAGATAGTCTATTGCCTTGATCAACAAGCGTGGATCCATGAGTTGGCCCGAATTAACAAAGTTGGGTGTGAAGATCGTTCTCATTTGAGTTGGTGTGTAAGCTCCTGCCATCTTCATGGATTTTAAAGGGCGAAGGAGCTCAAAATAGGGAAATGGTGGTTTTGATGGTAATAGTGTTGCACCTAATTAGTTCACGAGCGGTGACCAAATTTGTTCCCCCACAATTTGGCTGCCCCGCTCGAGTTTGCGCCTCTCCATAGATGGTTCCGCTGGCATCCTAAGGGGGCGTTTGGTAGGCTAGGCGTCTCTTGGCTCGCATCAGTCCAGCAATTTGTGGCCCGTTTGGTTGCGTAGGCTCACTCGCGTTCTTGCATGTCACGTATTTTAAAGCACCCCGGATAGGCCCTGGAGGAACGTCAAGTTCGGGCGTTCCTAGCGGGCATGTCCCATTCTCGCTACTACTTGGCCTAACAGATGCAACAGGTGCACGTGCTCTTGGTTAAACTCACTCTCTTACACTACTTCACACACCTTTTCTCCAAATCAACACAAACATAGTCCGAATTGAAATAAGTTGTACATGAAAAAGATGTGTGTCGATGATATGAATCAATTCCCATAATAGGTTTCGAGTTCCGTCAGTCGTAAATCGTCAATTTCGTGTATGAAGTTTTGAGTGAATTTTACCAAATTCGTCGCACATGCTCAACCGTTTGAAATCTTCTTTGAGGAGAGAGTTCACCTCACCATTCCGCATGACTTTCATTTTAAAAAGTTTTATTTTGGTGTACATAGACAGATAAATAAATGACTCGCTAGTATACTATAATGTGTACGTATGTGTGAGTATAGTTTAGACTACTTTTGCTCAACTTCTCGCTTCCCATCTTCATGGACGGCGACGTGGTGATTATATGCGAGAAGTGAGAGGTGATAATCCATGGTGGCGGCATGGTGATGTTCATCTTCGTGGTCGGCGACGTGGTGATACTTGTGATCGGCGTGACCGACGGTGTCATGTTGGTATTCAACTTTATCGCCGGCGACATGGTTATGCTTGTGATGGGCGTGAAAGGCGGGGTCATGGTGGTGTTTGTCTTCGCGGTCGGCGCCATGGTGATGCTTGTGACCGGCGTGACCGGCGGTGTCATGGTGGTCTTCGTCTTCATGGTCGACGATATGGTGATGCTTGTGACGGGTGTGAACAGCAGTGTCATGGTGGTGTTCATCTTCGTGGTCGGCGACATGGTGGTGCTTGTGACTGGCTGCGTCATGGTGGTCTTTGTCTTCGTGATCGGCGAAGTGGTGATGCTTGTGGTCGGCGTGAACGACAGTGCCATGGTGGTCTTCATCTTCGTGGTCGGCGACGTGTCCTTGCTTGCGACCGACGTGACCGACGGTGTCATGGTGCTCTATGTCTTCGTGGTCGGCAACGTGGTGATGGCTTTGACCGGCGTGATCGGCGGTGCCATAGTGGTGACTACCCTCGCGATCGCCGACATGCCGAACCTTGTGAACGGCGGCATGCGGCTTTGTGATAGGTGAGGAGGTGAGAGGTAAAATGAGCATGTGGATAAGTGGTGAGACTAAAACTGAGCTCGTATGAAACCAAACAAACTGAGCCTCACGTTTTTGCTAGACAAAAGCTTCGGCCCATGCTGCCAAACAACAGCTCAAACCTGCAACGTGACACATCCAAAACGAGATGAGGCTTCCGTCTCACTGCGTCAGTGGTGCAGGAATCCAACCCAAGTAACCAAACACACCCTAAATTGTCGATTTTGGCGAGAAGAGGCGAGTTCACGCAATGTGCCGATCTCGATCTGGAATTGACAAGTTTCGTGATTGGACGGGCAAACGGCACGAAAGCGTGATGCCCTACCAAGACGAACGAAGCAGACGACGCATGAGCTAATTATAAGCAGACACTGCATGCACTCGGTAGCCACTAGCCTCGTCCCCTTCCCACGCATCCGGTGCCCGAGTAGTCGGTCGCTTGCCCGTGAAGCGCGGCTCGTGAAGGATAAATAAACCGGGGAGGAGGAGACGGCCCCTACGCGACCAAGGAAGAGTACAACAAGATACAGTACGTATTGCACAGTAACAGCGTCAGGGAATCTGAGCACGGGTTGGATTAGCAGCGGAAGAACTAGTACGTAGTGGATCAGAGCAAGCCGACAGAGGTTAGTAAACCAAGTAAAGGCCTCACATGGCTACCGGATGTGGTGGGGGTGCCGCCCACCTCTCTCATCACTTCTCAATGATCGATGATAACCCCTCCGTTTTCCCCGAGCACTGGGCAATGGCCATCTTGTAGTTGTAGGTAGCTTCACACTCACTCCACCACAGTAGAGATCGGTTGATTAGATAGGGCAGTTTACGTTCTCACTCACTCACTCACGTCACGAGTCTCCCCTGTCCACATACATACGTGCTCGTGCCATCGACGGATGAGCTCTTATATATATACCAGGAATCTTCAAGCGGCCTGAGCTCTCACTACTCACAAGTCATTCTTTGCTCTGCTTTCACCGTCGAGCTACACTATCCTCCCAAGGTATGTTCGTGCCCCGCTCAAAGGAAGAAGTTGTCTTTCCATGCATTGAGCTTTCGCTTTTGTGTAATTTCTTGGCACTTGCTTGCCGCATAAAGAACATGGTGTTGCGACTCTGAGATCTGTCGGCGCGACATTTCTTTTGTTTGCTGCTTTTAATTATAGCTCTTTTTGTCCGTCCGGCTATTTAGTGAATCCGCTCACATGCTCTAAGCTCTTTTTGATCTGTTTCTAAGTGCTGTTGGTTGGCATACACGGCAGGTCGATCGAGGTAGCTGAATCAATGGCGTCCTTCCGGCGAGATCTGGTGCTGGTTGCGCTCTGCGTGGCGGCGCTGCTCGTCGTCGGGTCGGAGTCCCACGGGATGCAGGAGGAGTTCGGCCAAGGGAAGACGGAGGTGACGCCGGAGATGGCCTCCTTCTTCGGCGCCAAGCCCGAGGCCGCCGTGCTCCCGGAGGCCCTGCCCGCCAAGCCGGAAGCCACCTCGGCCATGCCAACCACTACCAGCACCAACTCCGCGTCAACATCGTCGTCGTCGGCCCCGCCGCGCAGATCCGTGGCCGTGGCCGCCGGCATCTCCTGCGGCATCGCTGCCCTGGCGGTGGTCGGCGTGGCGGTGGCCGTGGCCTTCGTGGTGCGCGCCAGGCGCGGCGAGAGGCGCGAGGCGGAGGTCCACCTCGGCTAATAGCCACGAGCGTCGATTAGGAAGGTGTTCGACAGTTAGTCACCATCGTTTAATTGCATGTTTAGTTCAATTCTTTGCTCTGTTTCTTCCCGTTCTGTGTGTGTTGGAGATTTGGAGAAGTGTACTCGCTGTAACATAAATAACGCTTTGGCATGAATGTTATGTTAGTCAGTGTGACCTCGATGTTTATTGTTTATACTATGAACTCGAGTAACCGTTGCAACAATGCGAAGCAAAACGAAATTCCGACGCAACTCTGTTGCGGCCTTGTGCAAGTTACGAAGTGGCGCCGGCCACCGGAGAAGGCGACGAATTGGGGGATGGCATTTTGCGGCACTTGGAACATGCATGGGTGCAGGCAGCTTGTACTGTTTCTGCAGCCTGCACTGCACAGTCCACCCGTGGGCGTGGAAGTGGAACCGACAAGAAACGGGGATGGAGATCGCGGTCACAAGATCGAGCTGTAGCTCAGCACACCTGCTGTCACCTGTGCATGGAAGTGGATGCGCGCCTTCCTTCCGGTTGTTGCGCTCGCGCGTGCAGAGTCGATGGCGCAACCAGATCTGGGAAGAGTCTGGACCGGTGGTCGACGCCATGCCCGTCGTACAGCTCACGGTTTCGGCCTGGTCCGCTACAGCCGTCGGTAGGTGCGAATTAAATCATCAGATGAACGACGTTTCGTCCTGCGCTCCTGCGAGTCCCAGGGCGAAACCCTAGTCCGCCGCCGCCTCCAGTCCCGTCCTTCTCTCCCCCGCCTCGCCGCTGCCAGGAGGCGCCACCGGGCGAAGCTCAGTCGGCGTCGGCGGCGGGGGGGCGCCTTCTCTCCTCCTCGTGGTGATGGCGGCGCGGGCGGCATCGGTGCGGGGAGGCGCGGCGCTTGGCAGGGGGCGTGGCGGCACGACCGTTCGACGGCGGTGCGGCGGTTCTGCAGGATGTGCGTGCTCGGGGCGGCGGCGGCTTCCGCGGAAGCTTCTGCCACGGCGGGCGGCGCGGCGCGACGGCGGGTGTCCATGGCGCCCGGCGGTCGGGCGGCGGCGCAACGCCCCGTGAGCGGAGCCGGACGGGCGACGCGGCCGGGCCGGCCGCCTCGCGCTCGGGCCGGGGCAGGGGCCCCGGGCCCGGCCGAGCCCACCAGATCCCCAAATCTGGTACTGCTCTGGCCACTTCCAGGTCCGTGGTGTTGCTGCTGGCCGGCGCGCGCTCATGGAGGCGGGTCCCTTGCTCTGTGGTCCTCCGGACTCCCTCGGATCTTCGGCGGGCAGAGTTTGGACGCCGGGGCGGCGGCCCTGGATGGTGGATGGCGGCGTCGACCGGACGGCGGGTGGCGTTCGCTGGTGCTGGCCGATCTTCTTGGCCGTGTGGGCGGTGAGGAGTCGGCGGAAGGCTGGGTGCGGCGTAGTAGTGCTCCGGCGCGTTTTTCGTCTGTTTGTTGGCGTCTCCACTTTCCGGTCTCTCTGCGCCAGATTCAGCATGGTTGGTCCTCGGACTGCCCGTTCTACGTCCGTGCGAGTTCGGTGGGGAGTTGCCGGGGGAAACTCTTGGCTGGCTCGGTGCCAGCCACATCGGTAGCGACGATTCTATCGCCGTTCTCCTTCTTGAAGGGCTTGTGAGGCAACCCTCCCCCTTTCCTCTTCTTCCCGGGTGAAAACTCAGGCTTCGGCCGGGCGACGATGGCGCATTGCGTCGTTCTCCTCCTTGGAGCCGCCGCTTTGGGTTGAGGGGACAGAGGGCTATCGGTGCGGTGACAATAACGGTGGTGCGGTTTGGGTGTGCCTTTGGTGAGGTCTATGGCGGCAGTCAGCAAGTTCAAGGCTTTTTTGGGCGCTATACCACCTCTATGTTCTGTGTTGGCCGATGAAATAGGAAGGGTCCCTCCTTCGGCAACAGCAAGGCGAGGCGGTCTCGGAGCCGGATCTTCATCTCTTTGACGCTGGTGCTTCTCCTCTTCGCTTGGCTCGTCTCTTTCCGTCAGCGGCAGCTCTCCGTAGCTTGTTCTTGTGTTTACCTTGTTCAAGTTTATGTAATCAGCACCGTTGTATCCTAGCCGGTTGAGGGCTTTATTAATTTAAAGCTGGGCTCTCGAGCCTTATTTTTTTTTTAAAAAAAAAACAGCCGTCGGTAGGTACGGCCCCGTATTAACGGTTCGTTTCGGTTCATTTGTGGTGTCCGTGGATCGGCCGGAGGCCTGCGTCACACACGCCCCTTCGGGGACATCCGATAAGTTTTATTTGTCACACAAAGATAATATTGAGGATAAACAAATAAGAGTCATGGATTAGCATACCATAATCATAGCACCCTTGTTCATAAAATTAGGTGATACCCCGCGCGTTGCGGCGGCCATTTGAGATGATTTTCTTGGATTCAAAAAATGACATGATCGGTCTATAAAAATAATGTTTATTTGCATATAGAATATACTGTTTTGAAGCAGAAGAGTACATCTATTTACTTGGCTTTGGTTGTGCACTGATTCAACTGCGTGTCATCATGGTTGCCTTTTATTCATGAGAACACACCCGGGTATCTGCATTGTCAATAGACACGTTATAGTGAAACTGAACTCATCTGAAATTGAAATAGTAGAGTTCATTTCAAATTTACTGATCAGATGTACAATCTGCAATGGTTCAATATGTAATGTAACACATAGGAAGTTTTGCACCAGGACACGAACCTAGTGGCAAGAAATAAATATATTGCAAACTGGATATCGGATGGAGAATTACATCACATATTATTTGTGGAGCTGAGAATATCGCTTAAGAGGCTGGAACGTCAAGGCTGCTGAATGAGGTGCGCAAGTCAGGATTTTTGTGTGAGAATGGAAGTTCGGATTAGTCCGGAAGAAATGGAAGTTCGGACGATTATTGTCCTCGTCATCCTTGTCGAAATGTAGCTGTCTCAATGTATTTGAGCTGATGACATAGGGTAAGATGCTATAAGTTAAAAAAAATGCAAAATAGTAATTTTTGGGTGTAAAGCTTGTACATTAATGGGCTATCAGCATCGGAGCATTCAGATTGTATACCCAAAATTGTATCTTTAAGGCTGTGCATAGTGTGTAGTAATACCTGAAGTGCAATCGCGTGCAAAAAGATATATCAATGGGCGAAGAAAAGAAACATCAGACGGACAAACAAAAATTTACGGCAATAAACAACATGTAAATTAGGAGAATAGGTACTGTTATGAGATGCCTGCTGGACACATACCATTTGAAATAGGCTGGATGTACTAAAAATAATTGACAGAAACTTGGAATAGCCTTGATGTCTTGATGTACAAAAACAATTAACAAGAAATCTTTTTCTCATACAGAATGACTGCAAGGAAAATAACTACTATACTATTTGGGAACAAACATCTTTATTGTGAGAATTCTGAGTTTATTTTGTGGGTACCTGTTTTATTGACACGTGTATCCCTGATTAATTTACCTCCTCTTATTTCTTCTTTGTGTACTTCTCAGGGCCGTGTAGCAATTTGGAAAATGTTTGTTTGCTGTGATGTTAACGTTGGGATTCACTGATGGGTTGTCTTGGTGTTTTCTGGTGTGTGACCATAGTGATAACTTGGTTGGGACAGCGGTGGGACTATCATTACGAGTTGGCAGTTGGCAGATTACACCGCTTTGACCGGGAGACCTCGCGATTTGTGCTCATCCACCACAAATTTCTCGAGGGCTGGAGCCTTCCCCTGCACCGAGCCCTCTCTCTCGCGCTCTGTGGCGTAGCGTGTTGGGGGCGCGGGCTCACACTGAGCCATTTGGTTGGCGGCGCCGCTCACGAACGGTCATCGGAGCGATGGCGGTGAGGTCGTCTGGCGACGGCGGACGGGACACACGGCGGGGCGGCGCTACAGAGCAACAGGCAGGGAACGGAGGGGTCCAGGAGGACCAGAAGCTCATCTGGAGCGCGTTGGGAGGTCGGCGAGGCGGGAGGTGGTGCAAAGCGACGGATGACCACGGCGAAGCTCGGCCAACTACGGGGAAGACCGGCTCAATTCCGGCAATAGGGGCTTCCCGGCTTGGTCTGCTTGGCGGGGAGGATGCAGACGAGGCGGCGGTGCTTCCAAGCGGCCCAGCGGAGCTCGGGGAGGCCGGCAGCCACAGCGATTTGCGGATGGAGGAGGCCAGCGGCCGGTCGAGGATTCGATGCACAGGTATGCCCTCCTCCACCTTTGCTCCCTCTTATAGAAACTATACTCCCTCATGGCCGGCAAGGTCGTCTTGGTGCCGGCTCCGTCGTCCCTGCACCAACCGGCTGTTAGCTGACGGGCCTTGAGTCGCCAGGATGCGCCGCCGCCGCCGTCCATGGTCGTCCAAGCAGAGGGACGCGGAGAGGGGCGGTGAGGGACACAGAGGAAGGGCGAAGAAGGACGCTGCAGGAGAAAGAAAGTGCTGGAGCTTGGTCGCTGGGGCCGGTCGCCGTCGCCGCCATGTTCGTACGGTACGGCGGAGACAAAGATGCCCTTCGATGGGTCGACCCGTTCCTCCTGTTCCTATGTCTTTCCTAGCCACACCGGGTATGATTCTGCCTTACCAAGAAATATTGCCCATATATTGCCTGGGACACAAGGTAATTTGATCGCTTGGACACCGGTACAACCAAGCCGATCCAGTCTGCAAACAAAATAATCCATCGCACAATACTGCGGCTGTTCATCTGGCAGTCAAAAAGTTCAATCCATCGATCTATTCCTCTCCATCTCAGTCTGCAGCGCTTCGTCAGGTCGTCCTACTTCCCCACTTGCCCACGACGCCGCCCATCGCCAGATCATGTTGAGTGTTCAGAACAATGCGGAAAATAAAGGTACGGCTCTACAGACCCCAGATCGATGCGGCACTATTCTTGATTCCAATTCTTATTTCTCTGTATTGTGCTCAGGCTTTGGTTTTTGATTGTGTCGTGAATTGAAATTAAGGGAATAGTTACTCACAAATATTAGGTGGGATCACAATCCGCTATATTTGTGTTCGGCGATTCTTGGAAGGACGAGCTCACGGTGCCAAGATCTCTGCTTTATACGTGAATAAAGAACTTTATATGTGGAAAGTTATAGAAAAAGGAGAACCCGATACATGATGAGAATGCTGAACTATTTTTAAATGTAACATTTTCAAACATTATACTTGTATACACAATTTATCTTATATTCCAGTACGTGAATTTATTTCTTTCCTAGGCAATCATGATGTAATGTCATATTTTGCAACCGCAGATCATATTATTTTCATAGTTTGGAGTCTTTGGCCATTTGTTAAGGAAAATGATTAGGTTCCTCCGGGGGACGGAACGTTTCGCAGCCTCCTGCTTGAGCGTGCGACGCGTGTCCCGGTCCCACCTCATCTTATCTCTCTTCCTTAGCCTTTCTCCACCGCACCTTCTCCATCTTTTTCCTCGTTCCGTCTCCAACTTTTCTAGCCGCATCGGAGTAGCTGGTGCGACACCGCCGCCGCACGCCAGCCCACCGCGCCGCCGTCGCCCAGCTAACACGCCCCCACATCCTAGCCACCACCACGCCATCGTCGCACCCCGGCTCGCCGCCTTACGCTGCAGCGCACCACAACTTTATTCCCCAAACCGACGGCCATGGCCTACCTTCCGCGCGCCATCCTCGCCGGCAACCTGGCGTCGTACACGCCGTCAACCTGGGCGCCGCCAAGACGGGCGCTCGCAGGCGCCGTCCAGATGCCCCACGCCGAGATCCACCGTTGTGCCGCTTCGGCCTCCTCCGCGCGGGGCCCACTTCGCATCGAGCGCCGCCGTCAATGCTCCCTCCTCAACGCCGCAAGGACAACGGCTGGTGTCGATGGAGGCAGTGAGCGGCGTGAGGGGTGGCAGCGAAAGTCGTGTGGCCTTCTCTTGTTGTGGCTGCGGTCGCTTCCGCGGATACAGTGGTGTCGACTGTTGCTGCCTAGGAGGAGGGCGGCGGCGGTCCTTGGTGCGGGTGCCGTTCCAGTAGTACCACGACCGGCCTGCCGCCCAGACCTCGTCTCTTCCTCAAGTGCGGCAACCTCCCCACGAGTTTCTCCACCCATCGTTGTCATGGCCGCCTCGATCTCACGCTCCTTGCTTCGTCAGAAGTTTTGCTGCCTTAGGCCCTGGGGTGTTGCTACATGCGGAGGCTTCGGGATTTTGCTCCGTCAGCTACATAGATATATACTTTTGCTTTTTTTGCAACCTCAAAGTGCTACGAAGTCACGATGCTACAATAATATTTTTTTTTGCTACAATTATTAAAACTGTTTTGCTACTTTTGGTACAAAATTATGCTACGATTTTTCCGACGAGGTTGGGTTTGCTACGATTTTCCCGCGGAGGGTGGATTTTTCCTACCATAGGCATAGGGCGTTGCTACTAGCAGCTTGTGGCGTTGCTGTCCTTGACGGACGGAGGTGCTACAACCTCGGACGGTGTTGCTGTCGGCTGCAGGCCGTTGATGCTTTAGAGGATTTGCAACATATGAATAAAAAAATTGCTACAATTTATTTGCGGTTTTGCTACATCTGCGTAATATGTTTGCTACGTGGTCTCCGGCGAGGTCTCCGGCGAGCCCAGCCTTTTTATTTTCTTTTCTGAACGAACCGTTTTTTGCTTCAGTCATTTGCTGCCGAGGGTGATTTTTTGCTGCCGGAGATGTTTTTTTGCTACATGCAAATCTAACCATCAAAATATTTGATCCGATGGCTGGGGACCCGGGGGCTGGGGAATCAGATCCCCCGGGGGACGCCCAGCAGTTTCCATTTGTTAATTTTTCAACGATCGGCTACTATCGCAAATTAAAACATATTACTTGCTATTTTCACTAATGAAACTCAGTACAGTTATGTAGTTTAGTCATGCCAAATTTTAAGCACGTTGGACATATCCATATTACTCCAGGAGCATTGGTTAAGAGCCGGTTTGCATGGCTTTTAATATAGAATCTTATATGGATAAACCGATGCAGATGCCAGGTTATCTTCCTTAGCATTAGGCGGCGATCCTTGATACGTCTCCGACGTATCGATAATTTCTTGTGTTCCATGCCACATTATTGATGATATCTACATGTTTTATGCACACTTTATGTCATATTCGTGCATTTTCTGGAACTAACCTATTAACAAGATGCCGAAGTGCCGCTTGTCGTTTTCTGATGTTTTTGGTTTCAGAAATCCTAGTAACCAAATATTCTCGGAATTGGACGAAATCAACGCCCAGGGTCCTATTTTGCCACGAAGCTTCCAGAAGACCGAAGAGGAGATGAAGTGGGGTCACGAGGCGGCCAAACCATAGGGCGGCGCGGCCTGGCCCTTGGCCGCGCCGACCTGTAGTGTGGGGCCCTCGTGTGGCCCCCTGACCTGCCCTTCCGCCTACTTAAAGCCTCCGTCGCGAAACCCCCGCACCGAGAGCCACGATACGGAAAACCTTCCGCAGAGACGCCGCCGCCAATCCCATCTCGGGGATTCAGAGATCGCCTCCGGCACCCCGCCGGAGAGGGGAATCATCTCCCGGAGGACTCTACGCCGCCATGGTCGCCTCCGGAGTGATGAGTGAGTAGTCTACCCCTGGACTATGGGTTCATAGCAGTAGCTAGATGGTTGTCTTCTCCCCATTGTGCTTAATTGTCGGGTCTTGTGAGTCGCCGAACATGATCAAGATCATCTATCTCGTAATTCTATATGTTGTGTTTGTTGGGATCCGATGAATAGAGAATACTTGTTATATTGATTATCAAAGTTATGTCTATGTGTTGTTTATGATCTTGCATGCTCTCCGTTACTAGTAGATGCTCTGGCCAAGTAAATGCTTGTAACTCCAAGAGGGAGTATTTATGCTCGATAGTGGGTTCATGTCTCCGTGAATCTGGGAAGTGACAGAAATCTCTAAGATTATGGATGTGCTGTTGCCACTAGGGATAAAACATTGGTGCTATGTTCGAGGATGTAGTTACCGATTACATTACGCGCAATACTTAATGCAATTGTCCGTTGTTAGCAACTTAATACCGGAGGGGGTTCGGATGATAACCTCGAAGGTGGACTTTTTAGGCATAGATGCATGCTCGGATAGCGGTCTATGTACTTTGTCGTAATGCCCAATTAAATCTCACTATACTCATCATAATATGTATGTGCATGGTCATGCCCTCTCTATTTGTCAATTGCCCAACCGTAATTTGTTCACCCAACATGCCGTTTATCTTATGGGAGAGACACCTCTAGTGAACTATGGACCCCGGTCCAATTCTCTATACTCGAAATACAATCTACCGCAATACTTGTTTTACTCGTTTTCTCGCAAACAATCATCTTCCACACAATACGGTTAATCCTTTGTTACAGCAAGTCGGTGAGATTGACAACCTCACTGTTTTGTTGGGGCAAAGTACTTTGGTTGTGTTGTGCAGGTTCCACGTTGGCGCCGGAATCTCTGGTGTTGTGCCGCACTACATCCCGCCGCCATCAACCTTCAACGTGCTTCTTGACTCCTACTGGTTCGATTAAACCTTGGTTTCTTACCGAGGGAAACTTGCCGCCGTGCGCATCACACCTTCCTCTTGGGGTTCCCAACGGACGTGTCAACTACACGCATCAAGCAAATTTCCGGCGCCGTTGACGGGGAGATCAAGACACGCTGCAAGGGGAGTCTCCACTTCCCAATCTCTTTACTTTGTTTTTGTCTTGCTTTATTTTATTTACTACTTTGTTTGCTGCATTATATCAAAACACAAAAAAATTAGTTGCTAGTTTTACTTTATTTGCTATCTCGTTTGCTATATCAAAAACACAAAAAAATTAGTTACTTGCATTTACTTTACTAGTTTGCTTTATTTACTGTCTTGCACTTTATATTAAAAATACAAAAAAATTAGTTACTTTTGTTACCATGTCTAGCTCTGAACCTGTTACTTCTTCGCCTGAAGAATTAGTCTTCACTTTTAAACAAGGGGATGAGGAGAGTTTTAAGGATGCTTGGTCTAGAATTTTTACTTCTTATCGTAAAACTCGAACCTCAAATGACTCTAAGTTTGCTCCTTAGTAATTTTTATTTTGGTCTTATGATTCGTTATAGATATGCTTTGGATGCTTTAGTGGGAGGAGATTTCCTTCATTGCAATGGGGATCAAGCTTTTAATGCCATAAAGAAGTTGGTTGCATCACATGATTCAGCTAATAACTTTGATTCAGCCCTTATTAGCATTTATAATAGATTAAACAATCTCGAGATAAGTACATCTCGCTTGGATGACAACTATCACCATGTTCGTAATCGTCTTGAACAAGTTTTAGTGAACTCTAAACGTTCATTATGGGATCCTACTCGTTAAAATTGTTATCGGTGATCAAACTCTTCGTGCCAACTCGTGATATTATGTCTGAATTTTGCCTTATACCCGAGAGCATTTATAAATCTTTGAAACTTTGGGGAGTTGATGAAGGAGGAGAAGAAATAACTCTCATTGATAACTCTGTTATAATTCCTAAGGGAATAGCCGCAGGTGTGCATACAACCATTCTTGGAAGAACAATATCCATTGATTATCTTGTTATTGAATGTGTAGGGACAGGAAAAATCACACTCGGAAGATCCCTGCTAAAACTATTGGGAGCAGTCATAGATGTGGGAGAAGGCACCCTGGAATTCACCTCTATACCGGGGGGGAATCATATATTTCCTAAATCAAAGAGAAAGAAAAACAACAAGAAAGGTAAGGGTAAAGCCCAAGGTAAGGTTGATGCACTACCCTCCGATAATACTTGATACACACTTTCTGCGCCTAGCTGAAAGGCGTTAAAGAAAAGCGCTTATGGGAGACAACCCATGGTTTTTACTACAGTACTTTGTTTTTATTTTGTGTCGTGGAAGTTGTTTACTACTGTAGCAACCTCTCCTTATCTTAGTTTAGTGTTTTATTGTGCCAAGTAAAGTCGTTGATAGTAAAGTTCATACTAGATTTAGATTACTGCGCAGAAACAGATTTCTTTGCTGTCACGAATCTGGGCTGTTTTCTCTGTAGTTAACTCAGAAAATTATGCCAATTTACGTGAGTGATCCTCAGATATGTACGCAACTTTCATTCAATTTGAGCATTTTCATTTGAGCAAGTCTGGTGCCTCGATAAAATTCGTCAATACGAACTGTTCTGTTTTGACAGATTCTGCCTTTTATTTCGCATTGCCAGCTTTGTTATGTTCGATGGATATTTCGATTCCATTGACTTTCAGTAGCTTTGTGCAATGTCCAGAAGTGTTAAGAATGATTATGTCACCTCTGAACATGTATATTTTGATTGTGCACTAACCATCTAATGAGTTGTTCTAAGTTTGGTGTGGAGGAAGTTTTCAAGGATCAAGAGAGGAGTATGATGCAATATGATCAAGGAGAGTGAAAGCTCTAAGCTTGGGGATGCCCCGGTAGTTCACCCCTGCATATTCTAAGAAGACTCAAGCGTCTAAGCTTGGGGATGCCCAAGGCATCCCCTTCTTCATCGACAACATTATCAGGTTCCTCCCCTGAAACTATATTTTTATTCCATCACATCTTATGTGCTTTTCTTGGAGCGTCGGTTTGTTTTTGTTTTTGTTTTTGTTTGAATAAAATGGATCCTAGCATTCACTGTATGGGAGAGAGACACGCTCCGCTGTAGCATATGGACAAGTATGTCCTTAGGCTTTACTCATAGTATTCTGGCGAAGTTTCTTCTTCGTTAAATTGTTATATGGTTGGAATTGGAAAATGATACATGTAGTAAATTGCTATAATGTCTTGGATAATGTGATACTTGGCAATTGTTGTGCTCATGTTTAAGCTCTTGCATCATATGCTTTGCACCCATTAATGAAGAAATACATAGAGCATGCTTAAATTTGGTTTGCATATTTGGTCTCTCTAAAGTCTAGATAATATCTAGTATTGAGTTTTGAACAACAAGGAAGACGGTGTAGATTCTTATAATGTTTACAATATGTCATTTATGTGAGTTTTGCTGCACCGCTTCATCCTTGTGTTTGTTTCAAATAGCCTTGCTAGCCTAAACCTTGTATCGAGAGGGAATACTTCTCATGCATCCAAAATCCTTGAGCCAACCACTATGCCATTTGTGTCCACCATATCTACCTACTACATGGTATTTCTCCGCCATTCCAAAGTAAATTGCTTGAGTGCTACCTTTAAAATTCCATCATTCGCCTTTGCAATATATAGCTCATGGGACAAATAGCTTAAAAACTATTGTGGTATTGAATATGTACTTATGCACTTTATCTCTTATTAAGTTGCTTGTTGTGCGATAACCATGTTCCTGGGGACGCTATCAACTATTCTTTGTTGAATATCATGTGAGTTGCTATGCATGTCCGTCTTGTCTGAAGTAAGAGAGATCTACCACCTTAATGGTTGGAGCATACATATTGTTAGAGAAGAACATTGGGCCGCTAACTAAAGCCATGATTCATGGTGGAAGTTTCGAGTTTTGGACATATATCCTCAATCTCATATGAGAATAATAATTGTTGCCACATGCTTATGCATTAAAGAGGAGTCCATTATCTCGTTGTCCATGTTGTCCCGGTATGGATGTCTAAGTTGAGAATAATCAAAAGCGAGAAATCCAAAATGCGAGCTTTCTCCTTAGACCTTTGTACAGGCGGCATGGAGGTACCCCATTGTGACACTTGGTTAAAACATGTGTATTGCGATGATCCGGTAGTCCAAGCTAATTAGGACAAGGTGCGGGCACTATTAGTATACTATGCATGAGGCTTGCAACTTATAAGATATAATTTACATAACTCATATGCTTTATTACTACCGTTGACAAAATTGTTTCATGTTTTCAAAATAAAAGCTCTAGCACAAATATAGCAATCGATGCTTTCCTCTATGGAGGACCATTCTTTTACTTTTATTGTTGAGTCAGTTCACCTATTTCTCTCCACCTCAAGAAGCAAACACTTGTGTGAACTGTGCATTGATTCCTACATACTTGCATATTGCACTTATTATATTACTCTATGTTGACAATATCCATGAGATATACATGTTACAAGTTGAAAGCAACCGCTGAAACTTAATCTTCCTTTGTGTTGTTTCAATGCTTTTACTATGAATTATTGCTTTATGAGTTAACTCTTATGCAAGACTTATTGATGCTTGTCTTGAAGTACTATTCATGAAAAGTCTTTGCTATATGATTCACTTGTTTACTCATGTCATATACATTGTTTTGATCGCTGCATTCACTACATATGCTTTACAAATAGTATGATCAAGGTTATGATGGCATGTTACTCCGTAAATTATCTTTGTTATCGTTTTACCCGCTCGGGACGAGCGTAACTAAGCTTAGGGATGCCGATACGTCTCCGACGTATCGATAATTTCTTGTGTTCCATGCCACATTATTGATGATATCTACATGTTTTATGCACACTTTATGTCATATTCGTGCATTTTCCGGAACTAACCTATTAACAAGATGCCGAAGTGCCGTTCTGTTGTTTTCTCGCTGTTTTTGGTTTCGAAATCCTAGTAACCAAATATTCTCGGAATTGGACGAAATCAATGCCCAGGGTCCTATTTTGCCACGAAGCTTCCAGAAGACCGAAGAGGAGACGAAGTGGGGCCACGAGGCGGCCAAACCATAGGGCGGCGCGGCCTGGCCCTTGGCCGCGCCGACCTGTAGTGTGGGGCCCTCGTGTGGCCCCCCGACCTGCCCTTCCGCCTACTTAAAGCCTCCGTCGCGAAACCCCCGAGCACCGAGAGCCACGATACGGAAAACCTTCCGGAGACGCCGCCGCCGCCAATCCCATCTCGGGGATTCGGGAGATCGCCTCCGGCACCTCGCCGAGAGGGGAATCCTCTCCCGGAGGACTCTACGCCGCCATGGTCGCCTCCGGAGTGATGAGTGAGTAGTCTACCCCTGGACTATGGGTCCATAGCAGTAGCTAGAT
The DNA here is from genome assembly GCF_022539505.1 of Lolium rigidum. NCBI lineage: Eukaryota > Viridiplantae > Streptophyta > Magnoliopsida > Poales > Poaceae > Lolium > Lolium rigidum. The sequence goes on along the minus strand of NC_061514.1, from coordinate 50,034,674 downwards.
GGTTGTCTTCTCCCCATTGTGCTTAATTGTCGGGTCTTGTGAGCTGCCGAACATGATCAAGATCATCTATCTGTAATTCTACATGTTGTGTTTGTTGGGATCCGATGAATAGAGAATACTTGTTATGTTGATTATCAAAGTTATGTCTATGTGTTGTTTATGATCTTGCATGCTCTCCGTTACTAGTAGATGCTCTGGCCAAGTAAATGCTTGTAACTCCAAGAGGGAGTATTTATGCTCGATAGTGGGTTCATGTCTCCGTGAATCTGGGGAAGTGACAGAAATCTCTAAGATTATGGATGTGCTGTTGCCACTAGGGATAAAACATTGGTGCTATGTTCGAGGATGTAGTTACTGATTACATTACGCGCAATACTTAATGCAATTGTCCGTTGTTAGCAACTTAATACCGGGAGGGGTTCGGATGATAACTCGAAGGTGGACTTTTTAGGCATAGATGCATGCTCGGATAGCGGTCTATGTACTTTGTCGTAATGCCCAATTAAATCTCATTATACTCATCATAATATGTATGTGCATGGTCATGCCCTCTCTATTTGTCAATTGCCCAACTCGTAATTTGTTCACCCAACATGCCGTTTATCTTATGGGAGAGACACCTCTAGTGAACTGTGGACCCCGGTCCAACTCTCTATACCGAAATACAATCTACTGCAATACTTGTTTTACTCGTTTTTCGCAAACAATCATCTTCCACACAATACGGTTAATCCTTTGTTACGAGCAAGTCGGTGAGATTGACAACCTCACTCGTTTCGTTGGGGCAAAGTACTTTGGTTGTGTTGTGCGGGTTCCACGTTGGCGCCGGAATCTCCGGTGTTGCGCCGCACTACATCCCGCCGCCATCAACCTTCAACGTGCTTCTTGACTCCTACTGGTTCGATTAAACCTTGGTTTCTTACTGAGGGAAACTTGCCGCTGTGCGCATCACACCTTCCTCTTGGGGTTCCCAACGGACGTGTCAACTACACGCATCAATCCTCCGCTTTTGTTTTGCTGTTCGTGAACACCGTTGTATTTTCGTTATCTCCCCTAGTAATGAAAATTCGATCCTTGGTGGATCGTTTGGAAAAAAAAAACTTCCTTAGAAACAATTATTGTACAAAGGACATCGGGATATTTTTGTTCTGGGTCCGCCCTGCCAGCAGCTGCCTCTGGTACGCCGACATTCACCTCGCGGTGTTTTATTTTTGTTTGCCATATCTTTGCTCACCGTTTGATTTGGTTTATGTGTGTAGGGATGGAGAGGTAGGCAAGTGGGAAGGTCGGGGACACCAAGGAGGCGGCCGAGCAGGGGCGCTAGACATGGGCAGACAAGGACATGGTAAAGAAGGTGGTGAAGGCGGTTTGCAGTGCTCCAACCATATATCCAACATGACACGGGTTTACAGACACCTGACCATTGACTACTTGAAGATGTTCCAGCAACTGCCGCTCCTCTAGAACTTGTGAGTCCGTCCACATTCTTCTTTTTACGGCTTTTGCTCTTTTCGGATTGAATTTAAACTCGCTGCAACAAAGGTTCTTTTTCTACTGAACTTCTTATTTAGTTATGTCAGTGAACTCCTTCTATGATAATTGATCCCTAACATTGATATTTTCTGTTTATATTTAGGTTCTTTTTTATTGATTAGCTAACTTCCTTTGAGGTCAGTGCGTTCGAGGTTAGTATATTTTATAATCTAAATACGCTAGGAAATAACCAATATTGCACTCATGTAGTTGCCTGTGACCACATAATGAACGATAGTTCGAGATCATCTTTCTAATCAATAACCTTTTTTCTAACTGACTTTGTGTTCTTCCAAAACCATGCATTACCCAGAAACTTTTGGCTTCATTGTCACATGGTTTGCAAGCAAGGTTCCTAGAAAGTATCTATGTTTGTTTTGGAGGACCACATCAGAGGGGCTTCACTTCTTCATTGTAATAAGTATCTATGTGTGTTTGCAAGCAAGGTTCCTAGAAATTATCTATGTGTGTTTTGCATTGAACAATTTTTATAGTATCTGAACCATGAAGTGCCATCTTCTCATTGCTTATCTCTCAGTATTTAATTAGTCAAACTGTAATGTCAACAGATGATATAAAGTTAGAAACCTTGCTTGCAGAGTTATTATAGAATAAACTTAGCTCTAATCTTTATCTTTCTTGGATTTACTTCTTATTTATTGCATTATTACCTATTTTTTTTTTTGATTTACTTGCATTAATTTCTGTCTCCAATATTACAATGATCACTTCTACTTTGGTTTTCAAGCTAAGCCTGATTCCCTTGTCTTGGATGCTTGGGCCAGAGTGCATGAGAAGGTGGGAACATGAGTTCTAATCTCCGAGCCACATGAGTAGCCTTGGTATTTCTGTATCTGTGGTATTTCTGTATCTGCAAGGTGTAATTGTTATGCAAAGTTTTCTTGTGATGTGCATGTATCGTCAAAGTTGAACAGCCGAGCCAGTTCACTACTGCCGGTCCTGTTAGTATTCTGTCATGTTAGACAATTTACAATATTAAACTGAATTCCGCTTCAGAACATGATCAATATTTTTTTAACTAAATAGAAGGGCTTAACATCAAAAAAGTAGTCGACCTTGAGTATCTCCCATTCTTGTGGTTCTTTGTCTTCTTCAGCTGATCTTTAGTAGTACCTACCTTCTGTAGGAGTTTCAGGAATCCAATGGACTTGAAAAAGGTCACTAAGCTTTTGGAGGATGTTCAAATCGAAGAGCACACAAGGCAAGGATTATACACTGAAGTGTTTTTATTCCAAACCTATGCATGGACAACAATTTTAACTGAAGTTATTGTCCCATTCGCATTTAAATTATTGTTACTAATATATTCCATTCGTGTGATTTGTCTGTATATATCTCATTAATGACTTAAGGAACTGTAAATGAGAAAAAATGGAAAGGTGTGATGTATCAGTTCACCTCATTTATTCATTACCCGGTTCATTCACTGCCTCCAGCTGAATACTAAGATTTGATTGTGCATAATGAAAGGTTGACATGAGTATCTGAATAATATGACATTCCAGTTTACCTGCTGGACTAATTTGCATCTCTCTCGGGTTTGGCTGTTGCTCACACTCTCTTGGCCATGAAGGCTTCAGTATAATCAGTGTCCCTTCTAATATCCAGAAATTTGAGGTGGTGTATAATTAGGATTTGCCATATTTCCAAAGATATTCAGATGCTCCTCTTAATGCAACCTTTGTTGACTCTGCCATGCTGGTATGGTGTTTGTAATAATTGGACAATAAATTAGCAAAGTCCTTTGTTTGATATCTCATGCCCATCCATTCTATCCTTACATTTTGAAATTTACTATTTTGCATGATGAGAGTACACCATGATCCGCATGTTTTAGGAGGATCTATTTGTATGCCTCAAAAATAGGGACTAATTCAACTCTATTGCTATAGGGTACTATTTGTACCAACCAATTTTCATCCACTAGCCACAACATAGGCGCGGCGTGCCGCCGCGCCATCTATTGCTAGTTCAGATAAAGCAGCATAAAATTCAATCAAAGAGGGCGAGCAGAGTTGAGAGCAGGACCTGTGGGGAGCTAGCATGGATGTGGGGGTCGGGCGTGGTCACATTTGGCAACAGCATCAGCCACAGGCAACCAAAACAGCGAGGCGGTTCGAGATGGGCAGCTGAGGACGGGTTCAAATACCTGATCCACCGCAACAGAGAGCAGCTCGAAGCTATTAAAATCACCAAAACCCATCGTGGGAGATGTGCGGGGATCGGACGTGGGAGAAGATTGATTGGGTAGACTGCATGCAAGCAATGAAGATGTGATTTCTACAGCCTCAGCTCGTGGAGTACCTCCCTATCTTCATCTTGTCCTTGGTTACTTTACTTGCAGTGATGAAGGGCAATGAGCAGACAAATTTTTCTGAAAACTATCCGATTATGGATTGCCGCTACTAACAGCTATGATCTATAAATCCTACACGGTAGCCAGAAGATGCAAGGGAAAATAACTAATGCAAGTGGAGTATGTCTGAAATGCAGTGGAGAGTTGATTAAAAATGAAAGTATAGACTTGCAAGTTGGTGCCTCCGCAGATTCCATAAGGTAGAGGACTGGGGAAATATTTATATGCAATTGGGAGGTGAAAAGATAGATGGAAGATTAGGAGTACCGAATTAAATTACAGCAGCAACCATTGGAACCTGAAGCGCACACGTCTACAGTCGCGTCTTCAGATGTTGTTATTATTATTTATTTGATTGGTAAGGATGCAGTAATTAAAGAGAAGACAATGGGACGATGAATTATTGGTGCTAGGAAGTACTACAAATAATCAAAGACCTGCGACTATATGAGATTAGGACTGAGCATGCGCTGCAACACATGATTAAATACCACACATTTGGAATCCGACGGACATAAACAATTGGGATGATGTGGCTACACCAGGTTTGAGCTTGCAAACATTAAATACTTTTTAGTGGGGATGAACTTTATAGATATTATAGATAAATACAAAGTCATAGGGCATAGTTTGTTACAATAGTTAGAGCTAAAATAGAAATGAATACTAGAGGATTACTGTTTTCCAACGTGATTTCACAGACCAAATCATTCTAGAGGCGGTTGTGAATTGCACGGTCTCGTATTTTATGGTCCACATGAAGAAAACCTACCGAGTTTGCCAGCGGTCCGGGCTCACGCACAACCAAATCACCGTGATAGATTGCTTTACTTTTATTTATTTACTACACTCTTTATATTGCTTACACGAAATTTTGTGCTTGACAACCACACTGTGAAGCTGGGAACAGAAGGCGATTTTTTTTTGTAGAATGCTTGAAAAGGAGTAATTCTTCGTCACTTTCCCGAGAGTTCGATATAAATCCTTGAGCCGCCATTGTGGGAAAAAACGGTTGCTACAACACTCTACACTTTGATTCCTAACGAGATAGTACACACGGAATTGTTGCCATCAAGAACATTTTCTGACGCTGTTGTCGGGAAGTTGCAAGCACTACATCACCATTGCATCATCATCAAGCTAGGATAACATCTTCATCTTTAAGGAAATAGTCAGAACATTTTGTGGCACCATCTTCATCAACAAGGTGCAATCACCTAAACTTGGGGAAGCCGCAAATTCCGTGAGTCTTTTCTTTTCCTTTAGATCTACAAAGCAATTTACTTTTGTCTTGTCCTTTTTTTTGTCATTTTTCGCTTTGGATTTTCCTCTTGTTTTTCTCCCCCCTTGCTTTTACTTTCAGCATTGTCTTTACTTTCTTTTTACTTTTTGTTTTGCATTCATTCATATACACGATAATCCATAAAATATAGTTTAATCTTTACCTTCTTGCAAATATGGAGAAAATAACCGTTTGACCTTTTAGTGTTACAAATTTCCCTCAAAATGACGAACTTCCTATAGAGACGTTTGAAGTAGATCATGCCATAATGAAAATAGTTTATGAGGATCATTTCTCAGGAAAAACTAAAGAAGATCACATGGCACATCTAGGAAAATTCAGTGGTAGATGTAAAAATTTGAAAATGAATTATGCCAACAACAATTTAATCAAAGTAAAACTTTATTCTATTCACTAGCCGGAGAGGCACTAGATTGGATATTAAATTAGCCAGTTGAAAACTTTAGTTCTTGATTTAATTTAAAAGCTATCTTTGTAGGATTGTAAGGGTATATTGCCCCTATGTGTGGTTTGGTAATTAATGACAACTCCTATGGAATAATGTTTTCATTGAGTTTATATGAAGGAATATTCCATAGGTACTACTTGTAGTCCATGTGTTGGATTCATGTATGGATGCCATGAAGATAAAAAATATACCTTGAATATTGGCATCAAGATCATCGATTTGAAGACATATATGTGATATGATCAAGAAGAAGAAATGAAGATGGAGTTCTTATGTGGAACTCAATATTAGCCATGCTCTAGCTTATGTGATAAGCAATGAATGATCAATATCTTGAGTGCTTGTTTCCAAGTGAAGAATTCAAGATATGACTCTAAGTCGGTGTCATGATAGTCTCATAAGTTGAGCTATGGTTGACTAAGATTTAGAGCATGCAAACAAATGAAGAGTTCTTTGTACACCTCAAGATAGTATGATAGAGCATGAGAAGATACAAGGTTGACCAATACAAAGAGTGAAGAATAGATTCCAGTTTGGTCAACACATGAAGCATGAAGAACGTGCCACGTGAATTCATGTGGTATGGTAAGCCTTGTCAATTATGATTCATGAACTAACCCATCATATATGTGCCCTTGTGTTATCTACGTGGGTTGGGTATCTTTTCATGGGCATGCATTGATACGTCTCCAACGTATCGATAATTTCTTATGTTCCATGCTACTTTTATGATGATACTCACATGTTTTATACATACTTTATGTCATATTTATGCATTTTCCGGCACTAACCTATTAACGAGATGCCGAAGAGCCGATTCTCTGTTTTCTGCTGTTTTTGGTTTCAGAAATCCTAGTAAGGAAATATTCTCGGAATTGGACGAAATCAACGCCCAGGATCTTATTTTTCCACGAAGCTTCCAGAAGTCCGGAGGAGAAACGGAGTGGGGCGACGAGGCGCCCACACAACAGGGCGGCGCGGCCCAGGTGCTGGCCGCGCGGCCCTGGCGTGTGGGGCCCTCGTGGCGCCCCCTGACCTACCCTTCCGCCTACTTAAGCCTTCGTCGATAATAGTTCCAGTACCGAGAGCCACGATACGGAAAACCTTCCAGAGACGCCGCTGCCGCCAATCCCATCTCGGGGGATTCAGGAGATCACCTCCGGCACCTTGCCGGAGAGGGGAATCATCTCCCGGAGGACTCTTCACCGCCATGGTCGCCTCCGGAGTGATGTGTGAGTAGTTCACCCCTGGATTATGGGTCCATAGAAGTAGCTAGATGGTCGTCTTCTCCTAATTGTGCTATCATTGTTGGATCTTGTGAGCTGCCTAACATGATCAAGATCATCTATTTGTAATGCTACATGTTGCGTTTGTTGGGATCCGATGAATATGGAATACTATGCTATGTTGATTATCAATCTATCTATGTGTTGTTTATGATCTTGCATGCTCTCCGTTGCTAGTACGAGGCTCGGCCAAGTTGATACTTGTAACTCCAAGAGGGAGTATTTATGCTCGATAGTGGGTTCATGTCTCCATTAAATCTGGGGGAGTGACAGCAACCCCTAAGGTTGTGGATGTGCTGTTGCCACTAGGTATAAAACATCAATGCTATGTCTAAGGATGTATTTGTTGATTACATTACGCACCATACTTAATGCAATTGTTTGTTGTTTGCAACTTAATACTGGAGGGGGTTCGGATGATAACCTGAAGGTGGACTTTTTAGGCATAGATGCATGCTGGATAGCGGAATATGTACTTTGTCGTAATGCCCAATTGAATTTCACAATACTCATCATAACATGTATGTGCATGGTCATGCCCTCTTTATTTGTCAATTGCCCAACTGTAATTTGTTCACCCAACATGCTATTTATCTTATGGGAGAGACACCACTAGTAAACTGTGGACCCCGGTCCATTCTTTTACATCGAATACAATCTACTGCAATACTCGTTCTACTGTTCTCTGCAAACATCATCATCCACACTATACATCTAATCCTTTGTTACAGCAAGCCGGTGAGATTGACAACCTCACTGTCACGTTGGGGCAAAGTAATTTGGTTGTGTTGTGCAGGTTCCACGTTGGCGCCGGAATCCCTGGTGTTGCGTCGCACTACACTCCGCCTCCATCAACCTTCGACGTGCTTCTTGGCTCCTACTGGTTCGATAAACCTTGGTTTCTTACTGAGGGAAACTTACTGCTGTACGCATCACACCTTCCTCTTGGGGTTCCCAACGGACGCGTGTTGAACGGAAAGATATACGTCAACTACGCGCAGCAAGTAAATTTCTGGCGCCGTTGCCGGGGAGACCAAGACACGCTGCAAGGGGAGTCTCCACCTCCAATCTCTTTACTTTTTTTTGTCTTGCTTTACTTTTATTTACTACTTTGTTTGCTGCACTAAAACAAAACACACAAAAAATTAGTTGCTAGTTTTACTTTATTTACTATCTTGTTTGCCATATTAAAAACACACAAAAAATTAGTTACTTGCATTTACTTTATCTAGTTTGCTTTATTTACTATTGGTAAAATGGGTACTCCTGAAAATACTAAGTTGTGTGACTTCACAAACACAAATAACAATGATTTCTTATGCACACCTATCGCTCCACCTGCTACTACAGCAGAATTCTTTGAAATTAAACCTGCTTTACTAAATCTTGTTATGAGAGAGCAATTTTCTGGTGTTAGTTCTGATGATGCTGCTGCCCATCTTAATAATTTTGTTGAACTATGTGAAATGCAAAAGTATAAGGATGTAGATGGTGACATTATAAAGTTAAAATTGTTTCCTTTCTCACTAAGAGGAAGAGCTAAAGATTGGTTGCTATCTCTGCCTAAGAATAGTATTGATTCATGGACTAAATGTAAGAATGCTTTCATTGGTAGATATTATCCTCCTGCTAAAATTATATGTTTGAGAAGTAGCATAATGAATTTTAAGCAATTGGATACTGAGCATGTTGCACAAGCATGGGAAAGAATGAAATCTTTGGTTAAAAATTGCCCAACCCATGGTACGACTACTTGGATGATCATCCAAACCTTTTATGCAAGACTGAATTTTTCTTCACGGAACCTATTGGATTCAGCTGCTGGAGGTACCTTTATGTCCATCACTCTAGGCGCCGCAACAAAGCTTCTTGATAATATGATGATTAATTACTCGAATGGCACACGGAAAGAGCTCCACAAGGTAAGAAGGTAAATTACGTCGAAGAAACCTCTTCCTTGAGTGATAAGATTGATGCTATTATGTCTATGCTTGTGAATGGTAGGACTAATGTTGATCCTAATAATGTTCCGTTAGCTTCATTGGTTGCTCAAGAAGAACATGTTGATGTGAACTTTATTAAAAATAACAATTACAATAACTCTAGGCCATATCCTGCTAATGGTAACTCTTATAGTAGATATGTTTCACCTAATGAGGAAAAGATGTTAGAAATTGAAAGATCTACTAAGAGCTTTATGCAATCCCAATATGAGCAAAATAAATTGTTTACTAAAACTATGAATGAACAATCTACCTTGTTGAAAAATAGAGGAAATCAACTTGAAAATCTGAATATGGAGATCTCTGGGTTGCAAACTAAACTTGCAAATGCTGAAAACCGAATCTCATACATGTCTGCGTCACAATCTTCCTTAATTAATAAAATGGCTGCTAAACCTGAGGATATTGATAATAAAATTGTTACTACAGCAAACGCCATCCAAGTTAGAATTAATGAGAATATAAGATTGATGGCCGAATTGCGTGCTAGGTGGGAAAAAGAAGAAAATGCTAAAGATAACAATGTAGCTAAAGTTTGGACTATTACCACCACTAGTAACGCTAAAGCTCCACATGTTGCTGCACCTCCTACTATCAATGTTAAAATAATTGGTGTTGGCAATGTTTCTACTTCTAATGCAAAGCCTGCAAATCTGCCGGAAACTGCTAAAACTGCCTGTGATAAAACTGCTGAAATTTTTTCCAACATTGGGGACAATGATCCCATTGCTTTAGATTATAATGGTTTAGATTTTTATGATTGCCACATCTCTGAAGTTATAAAGTTCTTACAAAAACTTGCTAAGAGTCCTAATGCTAGTGCTATAAATTTGGCCTTTACAAAACATATTACAAATGCTCTCATAAAAGCTAGAGAAGAGAAATTAGAACGCGAAGCTTCTATTCCTAGGAAGTTAGAGGATGGTTGGGAGCCCATCATTAAGATGAAGGTCAATGACTTTGATTGTAATGATTTATGTGATCTTGGTGCAAGTATTTCCGTTATGCCTAGGAAAATCTATAATATGCTTGACTTGCCACCATTGAAAAATTGTTATTTGGATGTTAATCTTGCTGATAACTCTACAAAGAAACCTTTGGGGAGAGTTGATAATGTTCGCATTACGGTTAACAATAACCTTGTCCCCGTTGATTTTGTTGTCTTGGATATTGAATGCAATGCATCTTGTCCCATTATATTGGGAAGACCTTTTCTTCGAACTGTTGGTGTTATTATTGATATGAAGGAAGGTAATATTAAATATCAATTTCCTCTCAAGAAAGGTATGGAACACTTCCCTAGAAAGAGAATGAAGTTACCTTTTGATTATATCATTAGAACAAACTATGATGTTGATGCTTCGTCTCTTGATAATACTTGATACACACTTTCTGCGCCTAGCTGAAAGGCGTTAAAGAAAAGCGCTTATGGGAGACAACCCATGATTTTACTACAGTACTTTGCTTTATATTTGAGTCTTGGAAGTTGTTACTACTGTAGAAACCTCTCCTTATCTTAATTTTGTTGCATTGTTGTGCCAAGTAAAGTCTTTGATAGTAAGGTTCATATTAGATTTGGATTGCTGCGCAGAAACAGATTTCTTGCTGTAACAAATGTGAGCAATAGTTTCTGTAGGTAACTCAGAAAATTATGCCAATTTACGTGAGTGATCCTCAGATATGTACGCAACTTTCATTCAATTTGAGCATTTTCATCTGAGCAAGTCTGGTGCACCTATAAAATTCGTCTTTACGGACTGTTCTGTTTTGACAGATTCTGCCTTTTATTTCGCATTGCCTGTTTTGCTATGCTTGATGGATTTCTTTATTCCATTAACTTTCAGTAGCTTTGTGCAATGTCCAGAAGTGTTAAGAATGATTATGTCACCTCTGAACAAGTGAATTTTGATTATGCACTAACCCTCTAATGAGTTGTTTTGAGTTTGGTGTGGAGGAAGTTTTCAAGGATCAAGAGAGGAGGATGATACAATATGATAAAGGAGAGTGAAAGCTCTAAGCTTGGGGATGCCCCCGTGGTTCATCCCTGCATATTTCAAGAAGACTCAAGCGTCTAAGCTTGGGGATGCCCAAGGCATCCCCTTCTTCATCGACAACATTATCAGGTTCCTCTAGTGAAACTATATTTTTATTCCATCACATCTTATGTGCTTTACTTGGAGCGTCTGTATGTTTTTGTTTTTGTTTTGTTTGAATAAAGTTGGATCCTAGCATTCATTGTGTGGGAGAGAGACACGCTCCGCTGTTGCATATGGACAAATATGTCCTTAGGCTTTACTCATAATATTCATGGCGAAGGTTGAACTGCTTCGTTAAATTGTTATATGGTTGAAAACGGGAAATTCTACATGTGGTAATTTGTATAATAACTTGAATAATGTGATACTTGGCAATTGTTGTGCTCATGTTTAAGCTCTTGCATCATATACTTTGCACCTATTAGTGAAGAAATACATAGAGCTTGTTAAAATTTGGTTTGCATGATTGGTCTCTCTAAGGTCTAGATATTTTCAAGTAAGGGTCGAACAACAAGGAAGACGGTGTAGAGTCTTATAATGCTTGAAATATGTTTCTTATGTGAGTTTTGCTGTACTGGTTCATACTTGTGTTTGCTTTAAACAACCTTGCTAGCCTAAACCTTGTATCGAGGGGGAATACTTCTCATGCATCCAAAATCCTTGAGCCAAACACTATGCCACTTGTGTCCACCATACCTACCTACTACATGGTATTTCTCCGCCATTCCAAAGTAAATTTCTTGAGTGCTACCTTTAAAATTTCTATTCTTTATCGTTGCAATATATAGCTCATGGGACAAATAGCCTAAAAACTATTGTGGTATTGAATATGTACTTATGCATCTTATCTCTTATAAGTTGCTTGTTGAGCGATAACCATGTTCCTGGGGACGCCATCAACTACACTTTGTTGAATATCATGTGAGTTTCTATGCATGTTCGTCTTGTATGAAGTAAGGGCGATTTACCATGAGTCGAATGGTTTGAGTATGCATATTGTTAGAGAAGAACATTGGGCCGCTAACTAAAGCCATGATTCATGGTGGAAGTTTCAGTTTTGGACAAATATCCTCAACCTCATTTGAGAATATTATTTGTTGTTAAATGCTTATGCATTAAAGAGGAGTCCATTATCTCGTTGTCTATGTTGTCCCGGTATGGATGTCTAAGTTGAGAATAATCAAAAGCGAGAAATCCAATGCGAGCTTTCTCCTTAGACCTTTGTACAAGCGGCATAGAGGTACCCCTTTGTGATACTTGGTTAAAACATATGTATTGCGATGATAATCCAGGTAATCCGAGCTAATTAGGACAAGGTGCGGGCACTATTGGTATACTATGCATGAGGCTTGCAACTTGTAGGATATAATTTACATGATACATATGCTTTATTACTACCGTTGACAAAATTGTTTCTTGTTTTCAAAATAAAAGCTCTAGCACAAATATAGCAATCAATGCTTCCTCTGCGAAGGGCCTTTCTTCTACTTTTATGTTGAGTCGGCTTACCCATTTCCTTATATCTCAAGAAGCAAACACTTGTGTTAACTCGTGCATTGATTCCTACATACTTGCATATTGCACTTATTATATTACTTTATGTTGACAATATCCATGAGATATACATGTTACAAGTTGAAAGCAACCGCTGAAACTTAATCTTCCTTTGTGTTGCTTCAATACCTTTACTTTGAATTTATTGCTTTATGAGTTAACTCTTATGCAAGACTTATTGATGCTTGTCTTGAAAGTACTATTCATGAAAAGTCTTTGCTATATGATTCAATTGTTTACTCATTGCATTTACATTGCTTCGAATCGCTGCATTCATTACATGTGCTTACAATAGTATTGATCAAGATTATGATGGCATGTCACTTCAAAAATTATCTTTGTTATCGTTTACCTACTCGGGACGAGTAGGAACTAAGCTTGGGGATGCTGATACGTCTCCAACGTATCGATAATTTCTTATGTTCCATGCTACTTTTATGATGATACTCACATGTTTTATACATACTTTATGTCATATTTATGCATTTTCCGGCACTAACCTATTAATGAGATGCCGAAGAGCCAGTTGTTGTTTTCTGCTGTTTTTGGTTTCAGAAATCCTAGTAAGGAAATATTCTCGGAATTGGACGAAATCAATGCCCAGGATCTTATTTTTCCACGAAGCTTCCAGAAGTCCGGAGGAGAAACGAAGTGGGGCGACGAGGCGCCCACACAACAGGGCGGCGCAGCCTAGGTGCTGGCCGCGCGGCCCTAGCATGTGGGGCCCTCGTGGCGCCCCCTGACCTACCCTTCCACCTACTTAAGCCTTCGTCGATAATAGTTCCAGTACCGAGAGCCACGATACGGAAAACCTTCCAGAGACGCCTCCGCCGCCAATCCCATCTCGGGTGATTCAGGAGATCGCCTCCGGCACCCTGCCGGAGAGGGGAATCATCTCCCGGAGGACTCTTCACCGCCATGGTCGCCTCCGGAGTGATGTGTGAGTAGTTCACCCCTGGACTATGGGTCCATAGCAGTAGCTAGATGGTCGTCTTCTCCTAATTGTGCTATCATTGTTAGATCTTGTGAGCTGCCTAATGATGTCTACGGGTGCTTCTATTCTTGTAGACAGTGTTGGGCCTCCAAGAGCAGAGGTTTGTAGAACAGCAGCAAGTTTCCCTTAAGTGGATCACCCAAGGTTTATCGAACTCGTGGAGGAAGAGGTCAAAGATATTCCTCTCATGCAACCCCGCAACCACAAAGCAAGAAGTCTCTTGTGTCCCCAACACACCTAATAGGTGCACTAGTTCGGCGAAGAGATAGTGAAATACAGGTGGTATGAATAAATATGAGCAGTAGTAACGGCACCAGAAAAGTGCTTTGCTGCCCAGGACTGGCGTGTAGTTGATGGTGGTAATATTGCGAACAGTACAGATGCAGTAGAACAGTAAACAAGCAGCGATTTCAGTATTTGGGAACAAGGCCTAGGGATTATACTTTCACTAGTGGACACTCTCAACATTGATCACATAACAGAATAAATAAATAGATGCTAGACTCTACACTCTCTTGTTGGATGATGAACACCACTAACTGTGTAGGATTACACGAACCCTCAATGCCGGAGTTAACAAGCTCCACAATATTCAATGTTCATATTTAAATAACCTTAGAGTGCATGACAGATCAACACAACCAAACCAAGTACTAACATAGCATGCACACTGTCACCTTGACGCTACGAAAGGAGGCATAGATCACATCAATACTATCATAGCAATAGTTAACTTCATAATCTACAAGAGATCACAATCATAGCCTACGCCAAGTACTACACGATGCACACACTGTCACCTTTACACCGTGCAGGAGGAATAAACTACTTTAATAACATCACTAGAGTAGCGCACAGATAAATTGTGATACAAAACACATTGCAATCATAAAGAGATATAAATAAGCACTTCACTATGCCATTCATAACAGTGAATAAGTATTCCGTGAAATATAGCCTAAGAGACCCACACGGTGCACACACTCGTCACCTTTACACACGTGGGACAAGGAGTCTCCGGAGATCACATAAGTAAAATCCACTTGACTAGCATAATGACATCTAGATTACAAGCATCATCATATGAATCTCAATCATGTAAGGCAGCTCATGAGATTATTGTATTGAAGTACATAGGAGAGAGATGAACCACATAGCTACCGGTACAGCCCTTAGCCTCGATGGAGAACTACTCCCTCCTCATAGGAGACAAGCAGCGGTGATGAAGATGGCGGTGGTGTCGATGGAGAAGCCTTCCGGGGCACTTCCCCGTCCCGGCGGCGTGCCGGAACGGAGACTCCTGTCCCCCAGATCTTGGCTTCGCGATGGCGGCGGCTCTGGAAGGTTTCTCGTACCGTGGCTTTTTCGTATCGAAGTTTTAGGTCAGGGACCTTTTTATAGGCGAAGAGGCGGCGTCAGAAGGTCAACGAGGCGACGACACAACAGGGGGCGCGGCCAAGGCCTGGGCCGCGCCACCCTGGCGTCTCGGGCCCACAGGGCCCTCCTCTGGTGGCTCTCGGGTGTTCTGGAAGCTTCGTGTGATTCTAAGATGCTGGGCGTTGATTTCGTCCAATTCCGAGAATATTTCCTTACTAGGATTTCTGAAACCAAAAACAGCAGAAAACAGGAACTGGCACTTCGGCATCTCGTCAATAGGTTAGTTCCGAAAAATGCATAAATATGACATAAAGTATGCATAAAACATGTAGATATCATCAATAATGTGTCATGGAACATAAGAAATTATCGATACGTCGGAGACATATCAGCATCCCCAAGCTTAGTTTCTGCTCGTCCCGGCAGGTGTAAACGATAACAAAGATAATTTCTGGAGTGACATGCCATCATAACCTTGATCATACTATTGTAAGCATATGTAATGAATGCAGCAATCAAAACAACGGTAAATGACATGAGTAAACAAATGAATCATATAGCAAAGATTTTTCATGAATAGTACTTTCAAGATAAGCATCAATAAGTCTTGCATAAGAGTTAACTCATAAAGCGATAATGCAAAGTAAAGGTATTGAAGCAACACAAAGGAAGATTAAGTTTCAGCGGTTGCTTTCATCTTATAACATGTATATCTCATGGATATTGTCAACATAAAGTAATATAACAAGTGCAATATGCAAGTATGTAGGAATCAATGCACAGTTCACACAAGTGTTTGTTTCTTGAGATGGGAGAGAAATAGGTGAACTGACTCAACATAAAAGTAAAAGAATGGCCCTTCGCAGAGGGAAGCATTGATTGCTATATTTGTGCTAGAGCTTTGGTTTTAAAAACATAAAGAGAGCATAAAAGTAAATTTTTTAGAGGTGTTTGTTGTTGTCAACGAATGGTAGTGGGCACTCTAACCCCCTTGCCAGACAAACCTTCAAAGAGCGGCTCCCATTTTATTTTTATTTTTGTGTGGCACTCCTTCCAACCTTTCTTTCACAAACCATGGCTAACCGAATCCTTCGGGTGCCGTCCAACAATCACATACCATGGAGGAGTGTCTATTTTTTGTTAATTAATTTGGGACTGGGAATCCCATTGCCAGCTCTTTTTGCAAAATTATTGGATAAGCGGATGAAGCCACTAGTCCATTGGTGAAAGTTGCCCAACAAGATTGAAAGATAAACACCACATACTTCCTCATGAGCTATAAAACATTGACACAAATCAGAGGTGATAAATTTTGAATTGTTTAAAGGTAGCACTCAAGCAATTTACTTTGGAATGGCGGAGAAATACCATGTAGTAGGTAGGTATGGTGGACACAAATGGCATAGTGGTTGGCTCAAGTATTTTGGATGCATGAGAAGTATTCCCTCTCGATACAAGGATTAGGCTAGCAAGGTTATTTGAAACAAACACAAGGATGAAGCGGTGCAGCAAAACTCACATAAAAGACATATTTTAAACATTATAAGACTCTACACCGTCTTCCTTGTTGTTCAAACTCAATACTAGAAATTATCTAGACCTTAGAGAGACCAATTATGCAAACCAAATTTTAGCATGCTCTAAGTATTTCTTCATTAATGGGTGCAAAGTATATGATGCAAGAGCTTAAACATGAGCACAACAATTGCCAAGTATCACATTATCCAAGACATTTTACCAATTACCACATGTAGCATTTCCCGTTTCCAACCATATAACAATTAACGAAGCAGTTTCAACCTTCGCCATGAAAATTAAAAGCTAAGAACACATGTGTTCATACGAACCAGCGAAGCGTGTCTCTCTCCCACACAAGCATTTATTCAAACAAAAACAAAAACAAAAAAAAACAGACGCTCCAAGTAAAGTACATAAGATGTGGCCGAATAAAAATATAGTTTCAAGAGAAGGAACCTGATAATGTTGTCGATGAAGAAGGGGATGCCTTGGGCATCCCCAAGCTTAGACGCTTGAGTCTTCTTGAAATATGCAGGGATGAACCACCGGGGCATCCCCAAGCTTAGAGCTTTCACTCTTCTTGATCATATTGTATCATCCTCCTCTCTTGATCCTTGAAAACTTCCTCCACACCAAACTCAAAACAACTCATTAGAGGGTTAGTGCAAAATCAAAATTTACATGTTCAGAGGTGACATAATCATTCTTAATACTTCTGGACATTGCAAAAAGCTACTGAAAGTCAATGGTATCGAAAAATCCATCAAGCATAGCAAAACAGGCAATGCGAAATAAAAGGCAGAATCTGTCAAAACAGAACAGTTCGTAAAGACGAATTTTATTGAGGCACCAGACTTGCTTAAATGAAAATGCTCAAATTGAATGAAAGTTGTGTACATTTCTGAGGATCAGTCACGTAAATTGGCATAATTTTCTGAGTTACCTACAGAGAATTAGGCCCAGATTCGTGACAGCAAAGAAATCTGTTTCTGCTCAGTAATCCAAATCTAGTATGAACCTTATTATCAAAGACTTTACTTGGCACAACAATGCAATGAAATAAGATAAGGAGAGGTTGCTACAGTAGTAACAACTTCCAAAACACAAATATAAAACAAAATTACTGTAGCAAAATAAACACATGGGTTATCTCCCAAGAAGTTCTTTCTTTATAGCCATTAAGATGGGCTCAGCAGTTTTAATGATGCACTCGCAAGAAATAGTATTTGAAGCAAAAGAGAGCATCAAAAAGCAAATTAAAAACAAATTTAAGCCTAACATGCTTCCTATGAAAAGGTATCTTGTAAATAAACAAGTTCATGAAGAGCAAAGTAACAAGCATAGGAAGATAGAACAAGTGTAGCTTCAAAAATTTCAGCACATAGAGAGGTGTTTTAGTAACATGAAAATTTCTACAACCATATTTTCCTCTCTCATAATAATATTCAGTAGCATCATGAGCAAACTCAACAATATAACTATCACATAAAGCATTCTTATCATGAGTCTCATGCATAAAATTATTACTCCCCACATAAGCATAATCATTCTTATTAATTGTAGTGGGAGCAAATTCAACCAAGTAGCTATCATTATTATTCTCATCATCAAATATAGGAGGCATATTGTAATCATAATCAAATTTATCCTCCGTAACAGATGGTAACAAAAGACTACTATCATTATAATCATCATAAATAGGAGGTAAAGTATCATCAAAGTAAATTTTCTCCTCAATGCTTGGGGGACTAAAAAGATCATGCTCATCAAAGCGAGCTTCCCCAAGCTTAGAATTTTCCATATCATTAGCAACAATGGTATTCAATGTGTTCATGCTAATATGTTCCATGGGTTTTTTAATTTTCGGATCAAACCATCCATGTCTTAAATCAGGAAATAGAATAAGAAGCTCATTGTTGTCCATTATGCCTTACTAGTGTAAACAAGAAACAAAAAGATGCAATTGCAGGATCTAAAGGAAATAGCTTCGAGCACACACACAATGGCGCTAGAAAAGTACTCGTTACCCGGAACCGGAATATGAGTGCCTTTTACCTTTCCTCCCGACAACGACGCCGTAAAAATGCTTGATGTCTACGGGTGCTTCTATTCTTGTAGACGAGTGTTGGGCCTCCAAGAGCAGAGGTTTGTAGAACAGCAGCAAGTTTCCCTTAAGTGGATCACCCAAGGTTTATCGAACTCAGGGAGGAAGAGGTCAAAGATATTCCTCTCATGCAACCCTGCAACCACAAAGCAAGAAGTCTCTTGTGTCCCCAACACACCTAATAGGTGCACTAGTTCGGCGAAGAGATAGTGAAATACAGGTGGTATGAATAAATATGAGCAGTAGTAACGGCACCAGAAAAGTGCTTTGCTGCCCAGGACTGGCGTGTAGTTGATGGTGGTAATATTGCGAACAGTACAGATGCAGTAGAACAATAAACAAGCAGCGATTTCAGTATTTGGGAACAAGGCCTATAGATTATACTTTCACTAGTGGACACTCTCAACATTGATCACATAACAGAATAAATAAATAGATGCTAGACTCTACACTCTCTTGTTGGATGATGAACACCACTAATCGTGTAGGATTACACGAACCCTCAATGCCGGAGTTAACAAGCTCCACAATATTTGATGTTCATATTTAAATAACCTTAGAGTGCATGACAGATCAACACAACCAAACCAAGTACTAACATAGCATGCACACTGTCACCTTCACGCTACGAAAGGAGGCATAGATCACATCAATACTATCATAGCAATAGTTAACTTCATAATCTACAAGAGATCACAATCATAGCCTACGCCAAGTACTACACGATGCACACACTCGTCACCTTTACACCGTGCAGTGAGGAATAAACTACTTTAATAACATCACTAGAGTAGCACACAGATAAATTGTGATACAAAACACATTGCAATCATAAAGAGATATAAATAAGCACTTCACTATGCCATTCATAACAGTGAATAAGTATTCTGTGAAATATAGCCTAAGAGACCCACACGGTGCACACACCGTCACCTTTACACACGTGGGACAAGGAGTCTCCGGAGATCACATAAGTAAAATCCACTTGACTAGCATAATGACATCTAGATTACAAGCATCATCATATGAATCTCAATCATGTAAGGCAGCTCATGAGATTATTGTATTGAAGTACATAGGAGAGAGATGAACCACATAGCTACCGGTACAACCCTTAGCCTCGATGGAGAACTACTCCCTCCTCATAGGAGACATCAGCGGTGATGAAGATGGTGGTGGTGTCGATGGAGAAGCCTTCCGGGGGCACTTCCCCGTCCCGGCGGCGTGCCGGAACAGAGACTCCTGTCCCCCAGATCTTGGCTTCGCGATGGCGGCGGCTCTGGAAGGTTTCTCGTACCGTGGCTTTTTCGTATCGAAGTTTTAGGTCAGAGACCTTTTTATAGGCGAAGAGGCGGCGCCAGAAGGTCAACGAGGCGACGACACAACAGGGGGGCGCGGCCAAGGCCTGGGCCGCGCCACCCTGGCGTCTGGGGCCCACAGGGCCCTCCTCTGGTGGCTCTCGGGTGTTCTGGAAGCTTCGTGTGATTCTAAGATGCTGGGCGTTGATTTCGTCCAATTCCGAGAATATTTCCTTACTAGGATTTCTGAAACTAAAAACAAGCAGAAAACAAAGAATCGGCTCTTCGGCATCTCGTTAATAGGTTAGTGCCGGAAAATGCATAAATATGACATAAAGTATGCATAAAACATGTAGATATCATCAATAATGTGGCATGGAACATAAGAAATTATCGATACGTCGGAGACGTATCAGGGGGCCAAGGGGTACCCACACCATAGGGGGGCGTGGGTCCCACCCTGGCCGCGCCGCCATGTGGTGAGGGAGCCATGTTGCCCCTCCGACTCCGCCTCTTCGCCTATAAAACCCCTCATGACCTAAAAACCCGACACCGATTGAAGAAACTCCAGAAAGACTCCAGGGGCACCGCCGCCATCGCGAAACTCCAATTTGGGGGACAGAAGTCTCTGTTCCGGCACGCCGCCGGGACGGGGAATTGCCCCCGGAGTCATCTCCATCGACACCACCACCACCACCATCTTCATCGCCATTGCTGTCTCCTATGATGAGGAGGGAGTAGTTCTCCCCCGAGGCTGAGGGCTCTACCAGTAGCTATGTGGTTCATCTCTCTCTCCCATGGTGTGATCTTTATGTGATCTTGAGCTTTGTATCACTATTAATCTATGTGCTACTCTAGTGATGTTATTAAAGTAGTCTATTCCTCCTCCATGATGTAATGTTGACAGTGTGTGCATCATGTAGTACTTGGCGTAGGTTATGATTGTAATCTCTTGTAGATTATGAAGTTAACTATTACTATGATAGTATTGATGCGATCTATTCCTCCTTTCATAGCTATTGTTGACAGTGTATATGCTATGTTAGTACTCGGTCTAAATTGCAACGGTCTATTATGCACTCTAGAGGTTATTTAAATATGAACTTCGGATGTTGTGGAGCTTGTTTACTCCGGCTTGAGGTGTGCTTTTATAGCCCTACACAATGAATGGTGTTTGTTATCCAACAAGAGAGTGTAGAGTGATACGCGTACAGCACGCGTCCGTTGGGAACCCCAAGAGGAAGGTGTGATGTGTACAGTGGCAAGTTTTCCCTCAGTATGAAACCAAGGTTTATCGAACCAGTAGGAGCCAAGAAGCACGTTGAAGGTTGATGGCGGCGGGATGTAGTGCGGCGCAACACCAGGGATTCCGGCGCCAACGTGGAACCCGCACAACACAAACCAAGTACTTTGCCCCAACGAAACGGTGAGGTTGTCAATCTCACCGGCTTGCTCGTAACAAAGGATTAGATGTATAGTGTGGATGATGATTGTTTGCGTGAAAACGATGAGAACAAGTATTGCAGTAGATTGTATTTCAGTATAGAGAATTGGATCGGGGTCCACAGTTCACTAGAGGTGTCTCTCCCATAAGATAAACAGCATGTTGGGTGAACAAATTACAGTTGGGCAATTGACAAATAGAGAGGGCATGACCATGCACATACATATTATGATGAGTATAGTGAGATTTAATTGGGCATTACGACAAAGTACATAGACCGCTATCCAAGCATGCATCTATGCCTAAAAAGTCCACCTTCAGAGTTATCATCCGAACCCCTTCCGGCATTAAGTTGCTAACAACAGACAATTGCATTAAGTATGGTGCGTAATGTAATCAATAACTACATCCTCGGACATAGCATCAATGTTTTACCCCTAGTGGCAACAGCACATCCATAACCTTAGAGGTTTCTGTCACTCCCCCAGATTCACGGAGACATGAACCCACTATCGAGCATAAATACCCCCTCTTGGAGTTACTATCAAAAACTTGGCCAGAGCCTCTACTAATAACGGAGAGCATGCAAGATCATAAACAACACATAGATATAAATTGATAATCAACATAACATAGTATTCTCTATTCATCGGATCCCAACAAACACAACATATAGAATTACAGATAGATGATCTTGATCATGTTCGGCAGCTCACAAGACCCGACAATTAAGCACAATGAGGAGAAGACAACCATCTAGCTACTGCTATGGACCCATAGTCCAGGGGTAGACTACTCACTCATCACTCCGGAGGCGACCATGGCGGCGTAGAGTCCTCCGGGAGATGATTCCCCTCTCCGGCAGGGTGCCGGAGGCGATCTCCTGAATCCCCCGAGATGGGATTGGCGGCGGCGGCGTCTCGCGGAAGGTTTTCCGTATCGTGGCTTTCGGTGCTCGGGGGTTTCGCGACGAAGGCTATTTGTAGGCGGAAGGGTAGGTCGGGGGCGTCGCGAGGGGCCCGGGAGACAGGCTGGCGCGGCCGGGGCTTGGGCCGCGCCGGCCACCCTCCCGGCCACCTCGTGGCCCCACTTCGTTGACTCTCCGGTCTTCCGGAAGCTTCGTGGCAAAATAGGCCCCGGGCGTTGATTTTGTCCAATTCCGAGAATATTTCCTTACTAGGATTTCTGAAACCAAAAACAACGAAAACAACGAATCGGCTGTTCGGCATCTCGTCAATAGGTTAGTTCCAGAAAATGCATAAATATGACATAAAGTGTGCATAAAACATGTAGATATCATCAATAATGTGGCATGGAACATAAGAAATTATCGATACGTCGGAGACGTATCAGCATCCCCAAGCTTAGTTCCTGCTTGTCCCGAGCAGGTAAACGATAAACAAAGATAATTTCTAGAGTGACATGCCATCATAACCTTGATCATACTATTGTAAGCATATGTAATGAATGCAGCGATCCAAACAATGTAAATGACATGAGTAAACAAATGAATCATATAGCAAAGACTTTTCATGAATAGTACTTCAAGACAAGCATCAATAAGTCTTGCATAAGAGTTAACTCACAAAGCAATAATTCAAAGTAAAGGCATTGAAACAACACAAAGGAAGATGAAGTTTCAGCGGTTGCTTTCAACTTATAACATGTATATCTCATGGATATTGTCAATGTAAAGTAATATAACAAGTGCAATATGCAAGTATGTAGGAATCAATGCACAGTTCACACAAGTGTTTGCTTCTTGAGGTGGAGAGAGATAGGTGAACTGACTCAACAATAAAAGTAAAAAGAATGGTCCTTCAAAGAGGAAAGCATCGATTGCTATATTTGTGCTAGAGCTTTGGTTTTGAAAACAAGAAACAATTTTGTCAACGGTAGTAATAAAGTATATGTGTTATGTAAATTATATCTTACAAGTTGCAAGCCTCATGCATAGTATACTAATAGTGCCCGCACCTTGTCCTAATTAGCTTGGATTGCCGGGATTATCGCAATGCACATGTTTTAACCAAGTGTCACAAAGGGGTACCTCTATGCCGCTCCGTACAAAGGTCTAAGGAGAAAGCTCGCATTGGATTTCTCGCTATTGATTATTCTCAACTTAGACATCCATACCGGGACAACATAGACAACAGATAATGGACTCCTCTTTTATGCATAAGCATGTAGCAACAATTAATTTTCTCATATGAGATTGAGGATATATGTCCAAAACTGAAACTTCCACAATGGATCATGGCTTTAGTTAGCGGCCCAATGTTCTTCTCTAACAACATGCATGCTCTAACCATAAAGGTGGTAAATCTCCCTTACTTCAGACAAGACGAACATGCATAGCAACTCACATGATATTCAACAAAGGGTAGTTGATGGCGTCCCCAGGAACATGGTTATCGCACAACAAGCAACTTAATAAGAGATAAAGTGCATAAGTACATATTCAATACCACAATAGTTTTTAGGCTATTTGTCCCATGAGCTATATATTGTAAAGGTAGAGGATAGAAATTTAAAGGTAGCACTCAAGCAATTTACTTTGGAATGGCGGAGAAATACCATGTAGTAGGTAGGTATGGTGGACACAAATGGCATAGTGGTTGGCTCAAGGATTTTGGATGCATGAGAAGTATTCCCTCTCGATACAAGGTTTAGGCTAGCAAGGCTATTTGAAACAAACACAATGATGAAGCGGTGCAGCAAAACTCACATAAAAGACATATTGAAAACATTATAAGACTCTACACCGTCTTCCTTGTTGTTCAAACTCAATACTAGAAATTATCTAGACCTTAGAGAGACCAATTATGCAAACCCAAATTTTAGCATGCTCTATGTATTTCTTCATTAATGGGTGCAAAGTATATGATGCAAGAGCTTAAACATGAGCACAACAATTGCCAAGTATCACATTATCCAAGACATTTTAGCAATTACTACATGTAGCATTTTCCAATTCCAACCATATAACAATTTAACGAAGAAGAAACTTCGCCATGAATATTATGAGTAGAGCCTAAGGACATACTTGTCCATATGCTACAGTGGAGCGTGTCTCTCTCCCACACAAAGAATGCTAGGATCCATTTTATTCAAACAAAACAAAAACAAAAACAAACCGATGCTCCAAGCAAAGCACATAAGATGTGACGGAATAAAAATATAGTTTCAGGGGAGGATCCTGATAATGTTGTCGATGAAGAAGGGGATGCCTTGGGCATCCCCAAGCTTAGACACTTGAGTCTTCTTGATATATGCAGGGGTGAACCATCGGGGCATCCCCAAGCTTAGAGCTTTCACTCTCCTTGATCATGTTGTATCATCTCCCTCTCTTGATCCTTGAAAACTTCCTCCACACCAAACTCAAAACAACTCATTAGAGAGTTAGTGCACAATCAAAATATACATGTTCAGAGGTGACATAATCATTCTTAACACTTCTGGACATTACACAAAGCTACTGAAAGTCAATGGAATCGAAATATCCATCGAACATAACAAAACAGGCAATGCGAAATAAAAGGCAGAATCTGTCAAAACAGAACAGTTCATAATGACAAATTTTATTGAGGCACCAGACTTGCTCAAATGAAAATGCTCAAATTGAATGAAAGTTGCGTACATATCTGAGGATCACTCACGTAAATTGGCATAATTTTCTGAGTTACCTACAGAGAATTTTGCCCAGATTCGTGACAGAAAAGAAATCTGTTTCTGCGTAGTAATCCAAATCTAGTATGAACCTTACTATCAACGACTTTATTTGGCACAACAAAATACAAAACTAAGATAAGGAGAGGTTGCTACAGTAGTAAACAACTTACAAGACACAAATATAAAACAAAGTACTGTAGTAAAAACATGGGTTGTCTCCCATAAGCACTTTTCTTTAACGCCTTTCAGCTAGGCGCAGAAAGTGTGTATCAAGTATTATCAAGAGACGAAGTGTCAACATCATAATTTGTTCTAATAATAGAATCAAAAGGTAACTTCATTCTCTTTCTAGGGAAGTGTTCCATACCTTTCTTGAGAGGAAATTGATATTTAATATTACCTTCCTTCATATCAATGATAGCACCAACAGTTCGAAGAAAAGGTCTTCCCAATATAATGGGACAAGATGCATTGCATTCAATATCCAAGACAACAAAATCAACGGGGACAAGGTTATTGTTAACGGTAATGCGAAAATTATCAACTTTCCCCAATGGTTTCTTTGTAGAATGATCAGCAAGATTAACATCTAAATAACAATTTTTCAGCGGTGGCAAGTCAAGCATATGATAGATTTTCTTAGGCATAACAGAAATACTTGCACCAAGATCACATAAAGCATTACAATTAAAGTCATTGACCTTCATCTTAATGATGGGCTCCCAACCATCCTCTAGCTTTCTAGGAATAGAAGCTTCGCGCTCTAATTTCTCTTCTCTAGCTTTTATGAGAGCATTTGTAATATGTTTCGTGAAAGCCAAATTTATAGCACTAGCATTAGGACTTTTAGCAAGTTTTTGTAAGAACTTTATAACTTCAGAGATGTGGCAATCATCAAAATTCAAACCATTATAATCTAAAGCAATGGGATCATCATCCCCAATGTTGGAAAAAATTTCAGCAGTTTTATCACGAAGCAGTTTCAGCGTTTTAGCAGCTTCGGTAGTTTTCGCGCTTTGCATTAGAAGTGGAAACATTGCTAACACCAATTCTTTTATTATTATTAGTAGGAGGTGCAGCAACTTGTGTAGCATTAGCATTACTAGTGGTGGTAATAGTCCAAACTTTAGCTATATTATCTTCTTTTTCATTTTCTTCTCTTTCCCACCTAGCACGCAATTCGGCCATCAATCTTATATTCTCATTAATTCTAACTTGGATGGCATTTGCTGTAGTAGTAATTTTATTATTATGATTTTCATTAGGCATAACTTTCGATTTCAAAAGATCAACATCAGCAGCAAGACTATCGACTTTAGAAGCAAGTATATCAATTTTCCCAAGCTTTTCTTCAACAGATTTGTTAAAAGCAGTTTGTGTACTAATAAATTCTTTAAGCATGGCTTCAAGTCCAGGGGGTGTGTTCCTATTATTGTTGTAAGAATTCCCATAAGAATTACCATAGCCGTTGCCATTATTATAAGGATATGGCCTATAGTTGTTACTAGAATTGTTCCGGTAAGCATTGTTGTTGAAATTATTATTTTTAATGAAGTTTACATCAACATGTTCTTCTTGAGCAACCAATGAAGCTAACGGAACATTATTAGGATCAATATTAGTCATATCATTCACAAGCATAGACATAATAGCATCAATCTTATCACTCAAGGAAGAGGTTTCTTCGACAGAATTTACCTTCTTACCTTGTGGAGCTCTTTCCGTGTGCCATTCAGAGTAATTGATCATCATATTATCAAGAAGCTTTGTTGCTTTGCCAAGAGTGATGGACATAAAGGTACCTCCAGCAGCTGAATCCAATAGGTTCCGCGAAGAAAAATTCAGTCCTGCATAAAAGGTTTGGATGATCATCCAAGTAGTCAGTCCATGGGTTGGGCAATTTTTAACCAGAGATTTCATTCTTTCCCATGCTTGTGCAACATGCTCAGTATCCAATTGTTTAAAATTCAATATGCTACTCCTCAAAGATATAATTTTAGCAGGGGGATAATATCTACCAATAAAAGCATCCTTGCATTTAGTCCATGAATCAATACTATTCTTAGCGCGAGATAGCAACCAATCTTTAGCTCTTCCTCTTAATGAGAAAGGGAACAATTTTAATTTTATAATGTCACCATCTACATCTTTATACTTTTGCATTTCACAAAGTTCAACAAAATTATTGAGATGGGCAGCAGCATCATCAGAACTAACACCAGAAAATTGCTCTCGCATAACAAGATTCAGGAAAGCAGGTTTAATTTCAAAGAATTCTGCTGTAGTAGCAGGTGGAGCAATAGGTGTGCATAAGAAATCATTATTATTTGTGGTTGTGAACTCACACAACTTAGTATTTTCAGGAGTACCCATTTTAGCAGTAGTAAATAA
This sequence comes from Lolium rigidum, assembly GCF_022539505.1. NCBI lineage: Eukaryota > Viridiplantae > Streptophyta > Magnoliopsida > Poales > Poaceae > Lolium > Lolium rigidum. Next base: position 50,007,336 of record NC_061514.1, on the reverse strand, counting down.
AGCAAACTAGATAAAGTAAATGCAAGTAACTAATTTTTTTGTGTCTTTGATATAGCAAACAAGATAGCAAATAAAGTAAAACTAGCAACTAATTTTTTTGTATTTTGATTTAGTGCAGCAAACAAAGTAGTAAATAATACTAAGCAAGACAAAAACAAAGTAAAGAGATTGCGATGTGGAGACTCCCCTTGCAGCGTGTCTTGATCTTCCCGGCAACGGCGCCAGAAAAAGAGCTGTTGACGTGGGAGTTGAAAATCTTTGTGGTGTAACTTTTCTTCGTTCCCCGGCAACGGCGCCAGAAAAAGAGCTTGATACGCGTACAGCACGCGTCCGTTGGGAACCCCAAGAAGAAGGTGTGATGCGTACAGCGGCAAGTTTTCCCTCAGTATAAAAACCAAGGTTTATCGAACCAGTAGGAGCCAAGAAGCACGTTGAAGGTTGATGGTGGCGGGATGTAGTGCGGCGCAACACTAGGGATTCCGGTGCCAACGTGGAACCTGCACAACACAAACCAAGTACTTTGCCCCAACGAAACAGTGATGTTGTCAATCTCACCGGCTTGCTGTAACAAAGGATTAGATGTATAGTGTGGATGATGATTGTTTGCAGAAAACAATGAGAACAAGTATTGCAAGAGATTGTATTTGAGTATAGAGAATTGGACCGGGGTCCACAGTTCACTAGAGGTGTCTCTCCCATAAGATAAACAGCATGTTGGGTGAACAAATTACAGCTTGGGCAATTGACAAATAGAGAGGGCATGACCATGCACATACATATTATGATGAGTATAGTGAGATTTAATTGGGCATTACGACAAAGTACATAGACCGCTATCCAACATGCATCTATGCCTAAAAAGTCCACCTTCAGGTTATCATCCGAACCCCTTCCAGTATTAAGTTGCTAACAACAGACAATTGCATTAAGTATGGTGCGTAATGTAATCAATAACTACATCCTCGGACATAGCATCAATGTTTTACCCCTAGTGGCAACAGCACATCCATAACCTTAGAGGTTTCTGTCACTCCCCGCATTCACGGAGACATGAACCCACTATCGAGCATAAATACCCCCTCTTGGAGTTACTAGCAAAAACTTGGCCAGAGCCTCTACTAATAACGGAGAGCATGCAAGATCATAAACAACACATAGATATAAATTTATAATCAACATAACATAGTATTCTCTATTCATCGGATCCCAGCAAACACAACATATAGAATTACAGATAGATGATCTTGATCATGTTCGGCAGCTCACAAGACCCGACAATTAAGCACAATGAGGAGAAGACAACCATCTAGCTACTGCTATGGACCCATAGTCCAGGGGTAGACTACTCACTCATCACTCCGGAGGCGACCATGGCGGCGTAGAGTCCTCCGGGAGATGATTCCCCTCTCCGGCAGGGTGCCGGAGGCGATCTCCTGAATCCCCCGAGATGGGATTGGCGGCGGCGGCGTCTCTGGAAGGTTTTCCGTATCGTGGCTCTCGGTACTGGGGGTTTCGCGACGAAGGCTATTTGTAGGCGGAAGGGTAGGTCAGGGGGCGTCGCGAGGGGCCCAGGAGACAGGCCGGCGCGGCCAGGGCTTGGGCCGCGCCGGCCACCCTCCTGGCCACCTCGTGGCCCCACTTCGTTGACTCTTCGGTCTTCTGGAAGCTTCGTGGCAAAATAGGCCCCTGGGCGTTGATTTCGTCCAATTTCGAGAATATTTCCTTACTAGGATTTTCGAAACCAAAAACAGCTGAAAACAAAGAATCGGCTCTTCGGCATCTCGTTAATAGGTTAGTTCTAGAAAATGCATAAATATGACATAAAGTGTGCATAAAACATGTAGATATCATCAATAATGTGGTATGGAACATAAGAAATTATCGATACGTCGGAGACGTATCATAGAGTAGTTTTATTATGTGATCATTCTTGAGAGTGTCCACTAGTGAAAGTAGGATCCCTAGGCCTTGTTTCCAAATATCGAATCTACGTTTATTTACTGTTCTACTGCATGTTTACTTGCTGCCATATTTATTTCAGATTGTTATTACCACTCATATTCATCCATATTACTTGCATTTTACTATCTCTTCGCCGAACTAGTGCACCTATACATCTGACAAGTGTATTAGATGTGTTGGGGACACAAGAGACTTCTTGTATCGTAATTGCAAGGTTGCTTGAGAGGGATATCTTTGACCTCTACCTCCCTAAGTTCGATAAACCTTGGGTGATTCACTTAAGGGAAACTTGATGCTGTCCTACAAACCTCTGCTCTTGGAGGCCCAACACTGTCTACAGGAATAGAAGCGTGCGTAGACATCACTACACTCAGTGGATAGATGAGGATGCTCGTGCTGTTGCTGTTCTCACTTCCAGTGTTCTGCCTCAGTATGCTGTTGAGTTCATGGGTCTTCCCACTGTTGCTGCTCAGTGGGCTTTTCTTCGTCGGCGCTATCGCCCGGTCCGGGGATGTCTGTTTACTCGTCCGTGGTTCGCTAGGAGCATGCTCTTCAGCAGGGTGATTCCACTATTGATGAGTTCTATACTCAGAGTGCTGCTATTTGGCGTCAGTTTGATTCTCTTCGTACAGCTGTGTGTGCCACCTGTCCCTCCTGTCTGGCTGTTCGCGCGAATCTGGAGTTTCAGCACGTATTTGAGTTCTTGTCGCGGCTCCGCAAGGAGTTTGATCCTCGTCGTGCCCAGCTTCTTGCCCGTGGTCGTGTTCCTCTCTCTGAGGTACTGTCTGAGCTTCGTACTGAGGAGACTCGTCTTTGTGGTGCTGGTCTTCTTGAGGTTCCCTCTGTATTTGTTGCTCGTGGTCCTCCTGTGCCGTCTGCTCGTGGTCCTCCTGTGCCGTCGGCTTCGTTGCGGTCTCCAGTACCGCCGATACTTTCTACTCCTCCGGTCCAGGGCCAGAGTCAGCCTCAGTAGCCTCGTGGTATGATAGCACCTCCTCGTCCTCCCTGCTCCTACTGTGGCAAGCCTGGCCACGATGTCTCTAGCTGCTGGAGGAGGTATCCCAGTTTACGTCAGCAGTACCATGCTCGTAAGCAGGTTGGTTCTTCAGGATCTTCTGCAGTTGCACTGTCTGATCAGGATATTATCCGTGGTCTTCGTGGTCTGCTCCCTGCTACAGGCTCTTCCTCGTCGGGTCTGCTGGTTCTGTGACCATCTTCTACACAGTCAGGTACGTCATCCCCGTGGTATCTGGATTCTGGAGCTTCTTTTCATATGACTTCTGCATCTTTTATTCTTTCTGCTCTTCGCTCTCTTATTTCTCCTGACCGTGTTATCACGGCTGATGGTACTTCTCTTCCTGTTTCCAGTCGAGGCACCCTCTCTACTCCCTCTTTCTCTGTTCCTGACGTTTCTCATGTTCCTAGTCTTAAGATGAATCTTTTTTCTGCTAGTCAGCTTATTGATTATGGTTGTCGCGTCATTCTTGACGCTGATTCTTGTGCTATTCAGGACCGCCGTACACAGGCCCTGGTTGGAGCTAGCCCTCGCAGCCTTGAGTCTCCGGGGCTATGGGAGTTAGACTGGCTTCACGTTCCATCCGCTGACACTTCATCTGCCAGTTCTCCTGCGGTTGCTGCTTCTGTCACTGGCTCTTTTCAGCAGTGGCATCATCGTCTGGGTCACCTTTGTGGCCCCCGTTTATCGTCATTAGTCCGTCGTGGTCTTCTGGGGTCTTTCTCCGGAGATGTGTCTTTAAACTGTGAGGGTTGTAGGTTAGGCAAACAGATTCAGCTTCCCTATCCTACTAGTGTGTCTGTATCTCAGCGACCTTTTGATTTAGTTCATTCAGATGTTTGGGGTCTGGCTCCCTTTGCTTCAAACGGGGGCCATCGATACTATATTTTATTCATTGATGATTTTCACGGTACACCTGGTTGTTTTTATGCACTCTCGCAATGAGGTGCTCTGTATTTATCAGCGCTTTGCGGCCATGGTTCGTACTCAGTATTCCACGCCTATTCGTGTGTTTCGTTCTGATTCTGCAGGTGAGTATATCTCCCAGCACCTGCGTGGTGTCCTTGCTGAGCAGGGCACCCTCGCTCAGTTCTCGTGTCCCGGCGCATGCTCAAAATGGTGTCGTTGAGCGTAAGCATCATCATATTCTTGAGACTACCCGTGCTATGATGATTGCTTCCTCTCTTCCGCCGCATTTCTGGGTTGAGGCTGTCGCTACGTCGACTTACCTCATTAACTCAGCCTTCTGCTGCCCTTCAAGGTGGCATTCCTCTCGAGCGTCTCTCTGGTAGTTCTCCAGACTGCTCGACTCTTCGTTTATTTGGTTGCATTTTCTATGTCCTCCTACCTCCTCGCGAACGCACCAAACTGACCGCTCAGTCTATTGAGTGTGTTTTTCTCGGATACAGTGATGAGCATAAGGGCTATCGTTGTTGGGACCCCGTTGGTCGTCGGATGCGCATCTCTCGTGATGTCACGTTTGATGAGACGCGTCCCTTCTATCCTCGCCCCACCTCTGGTACTTACCCGGTGGATGATATATCTTTTCTTCTATTTCCTGATGCACCTCCCGCTGTCCCTTCTCCTCCACCTCCTAGTTCTGATGCACCCCCTTCGACCTCGGCGCCATCCTCTCTTTCGTCTAGTTCCCCTAGTTTTCCTCGTTCTCCGGCTTCGGACCCTGTCTCTGTTGTTCCTTCTTCCTCTTCTTCTGATGAGTCGTCTTCCGCCGATGAGCTTCCCTCTTCACGGCATGTTCGTCAGCGTCGTGCTCCAGACCGTTACTCTCCTAGTCAGTATGGTCTCTATGTTGTCTCCGAGCCGACTTCTTATCGGGATGCCGAGTGTCATCCTGAATGGCAGCTTGCCATGGCTGAGGAGATCGCTGTGCTTGAGCGCACTGACACCTGGGATCTTGTTTCTCCCCTTCTGGTATTCGTCCTATCACGTGTAAGTGGGTCTATAAAATTAAGACCCGCTCTGATGGATCTCTTGAGCGCTATAAAGTGCGTCTTGTGGCTCGTGGCTTTCAGCAGGAGCACAGCCGTGACTATGTTGAGACTTTTTCCCATGTGGCTCATATGACCACTATGCGCACTCTTCTTGTTGTTGCTTCTGTTCGACGATGGTCTGTGTCCCAGCTTGATGTTCAGAACGCTTTTCTTAATAACGAGTTGAGTGAGGAGGTTTACATGCAACCTCCTCCTGGGTATTCTGTTCCCAATGGGATGGTTTGTCGTCTTCGGCGTTCTCTTTATGGCCTGAAACAGGCCCCTCGTGCCTGGTTTGAGCGCTTTGCCTCTGTGGTGACTGCTGCTGGTTTCTCTCCTGGCTTTCATGATCCAGCGCTATTTGTTCACACTTCTCCTCGTGGACGCACTCTTCTCCTTCTCTATGTTGATGATATGATCATTACTGGTGATGATCCTGAGTATATTTCCTTTGTCAAGGCTCGTCTTCGTGATCAGTTTCTTATGACTAATCTTGGTCCTCTTCGCTACTTTCTTGGGATTGAGGTCTCCTCCACTTCTGATGGCTTTTCTATCTCTCAGGAAAAGTATATTCAGGATCTTCTTGCTCATGCTGCTCTTGGGGATGAGCGCACCGTTGAGACTCATATGGAGCTTAATGTTAAGCTTCGTCCTACTGATGGTGATCCTCTTCCTGATCCGACAGGTTATCACCATCTTGTTGGGAGTCTTGTTTATCTTGCTGTCACTCGTCCTGATATCTCTTATCCTGTTCATATTCTGAGTAAGTTTGTCTCAGCTCCTACCACCGTTCACTACAGTCATCTCCTCCGTGTTCTTTGTTATCTTCGTGGCACGATCACTCGTCGCCTTTTCTTTCCTAGTTCCAGCTCTCTCCAGCTCCGGTGCTACTCGGATGCTACGTGGGCGAGTGATCCTACGGATCGTCGTTCACTTTCTGCTTACTGTGTGTTTCTTGGTGGTTCGCTTGTTGCTTGGAAGACAAAGAAATAGGTAGCGGTTTCCCGTTTGAAAGATCGAGATGTCGCCTAGAGGGGGGTGAATAGGCAATTAAAAACTCTTACGGATTTGTCTTGTAATAATGCGGAATTAAACTATCGTTTAGTTTACAAGCACAAACCCTAAATATGCTAAGCTCAACTAAGTGTAACAATAGCAACTAGAGCTAAGCAAGATAGGCACAAGATATATGTAGCACAGTGTGATAGCAAGATATATGTACTTCAAGCACGATGGCTATCACAAGGAAAGAGAGCTCGGGTATAGAAATAACCGAGGCACGCGGAGACGAGGATGTATTCCCGTGTTCCCTTCCTTTGCAAGAAGGTACGCCACGTTTGGAGGAGTGGAGGTCCCACGAAGGATTCCCCGCGCCACGAAGGCTCACCCTATTCTCCGAACCACACCCACGAAGGATAATGGTCCTTTCCTTATGGTTAGCTTTTCCTCCGCTCCGGAGATGGCAAGCTCCACAACCACTTCACAAGCTCCACGAAGGAGAAGCCCGGGCCCCTTCACAATCTTCCACGAAGAGATCACCGGGACACCAACCAAGCCAACTAGGAGGTCACCCTCCAAGAGTAACAAGCTCACGGTCTCTCACTCGAACAAATCGTGGTGGAGAGCTCAACACTATGCAATGATGCAAAGCAAGAACACCGGAGGTGTTCAAGTCCTTCACACTCAAATCCCACCAAAGCAACGAATGCTAGGATGAGATTGGAGAGGAAGAACAAGGGGGAAAGTCAACCAAAGACTCCAAGATCTAGATCCCAAGAGATTCCCTCACTTAGCGAAGAATTGGTTTGGTGGAAGTGTAGATCTAGATCTCCTCTCTCAAATCCTCAAGTATGAGCAAGAATCATGGGGGGGGGGGGGAACAAGAGAGAGAGCAACTTCTTCAAATGCAACAATGGAGGTGAGAGAAAAGGAAAGAAGTGGTTGTATCAAGGTGGAAGAAGGTCTATTTATAGCTAGGAGAAAATAAAACTGTTGGGGGGAAAAAGACAAGGAAAAGGCAAGAAAAACGGGCTAAAAAACAGCCCGGCCCAGCCGACAGAGCCGGCCGACCGGAGCTCGGGCTGGGGAGGCCGGTCCGTCGTCCGGTCGGGCCGGCCCACCGACCGGCGAGGCGGTGGCAGCCGGCCGGGCGGCAGAATGCCCGAGCCGCACGGGGCGGCAGGCCGCGTGGGCCTTCAGCGGAGAGGCGGCCCGGTGGAACCCCCGGTCGGGCCGGGAAGGGAGCTGGGCTAGGCCGGCGCCTGGGCCGGTTGGCGCCCGGTCCGGTTGGCGCCCGGACCTGGCCGGCGCATGGCCTGGCAGGCCGGGCGCCCAACCGGCGGCCCCTCCTCCTCTTTTGTCCTTTTTCTTTTATATTTTCTCTTTTTCCTTTTTCTTTAATAACTATTGCTCCCGAACTCCCATCGACATGAAACTAATTTCGTTTGGAAGATAACGACAAATGCTATCCTATAAAAAGTGCAGACTCAAGAATCTGTAGAAGGGAATTTTATCATGAATATAAAAGGTAGAACCTTATATCATGAATAACCGGTAAAATTACCCAACCTCGAAAACGCCATAGAAGATGCATGCGAACTCCGTTTTCGATGAACTTGGGCTTGTTGTAAAGCTAGCAACAAGCTCAAGAACCTCACATAGAGAAACACCAAGAAGCAATAAGGATATGCAAAGTATGCAAAGGATTGAGCTCCCTAAGACGATGTGATCAAGTTACTCAACCGAAAGCCCCTCTTAATAGTGCGGCTATCTATCCTATAATCCGGTCTCCCAACATCCACCTTGAGACCGGTAAAAGGAAAACCTAGCAAGGCCATACCTTTGCCTTGCGCATCCCGCTTGATCTTGATGATAACTGATGCGTGTGGTTGACACGTCCGTTGGGAACCCCAAGAGGAAGGTGTGATGCGCACAGCGGCAAGTTTCCCTCAGTAAGAAACCAAGGTTTAATCGAACCAGTAGGAGTCAAGAAGCACGTTGAAGGTTGATGGCGGTGGGATGTAGTGCGGCGCAACACCGGGGATTCCGGCGCCAACGTGGAACCCGCACAACACAACCAAAGTACTTTGCCCCAACGAAACAGTGAGGTTGTCAATCTCACCGGCTTGCTGTAACAAAGGATTAACCGTATTGTGTGGAAGATGATTGTTTGCGAGAAAACAGTAGAACAAGTATTGCGTAGATTGTATTTCAAGATAGAGAATTGGACCGGGGTCCACAGCTCACTAGAGGTGTCTCTCCCATAAGATAAACAAGCATGTTGGGTGAACAAATTACAGTTGGGCAATTGACAAATAAAGAGGGCATGACCATGCACATACATATTATGATGAGTATAGTGAGATTTAATTGGGCATTACGACAAAGTACATAGACCGCTATCCAGCATGCATCTATGCCTAAAAAGTCCACCTTCAGGTTATCATCCGAACCCCTCCCAGTATTAAGTTGCTAACAACGTGACAATTGCATTAAGTATTGCACGTAATGTAATCAGTGACTACATCCTTGAACATAGCACCAATGTTTTATCCCTAGTGGCAACAGCACATCCATAATCTTAGAGATTTCTGTCACTTCCCCGGATTCACGGAGACATGAACCCACTATCGAGCATAAATACTCCCTCTTGGAGTTACAAGCATCTACTTGGCCAGAGCATCTACTAGTAACGGAGAGCATGCAAGATCATAAACAACACATAGACATAACTTTGATAATCAACATAACAAGTATTCTCTATTCATCGGATCCCAACAAACGCAACATATAGAATTACGGATAGATGATCTTGATCATGTTAGGCAGCTCACAAGATCCGACAATGAAGCACAATGGGGAGAAGACAACCATCTAGCTACTGCTATGGACCCATAGTCCAGGGGTAGACTACTCACACATCACTCCGGAGGCGACCATGGCGGCGTAGAGTCCTCCGGGAGATGATTCCCCTCTCCGGCAGGTGCCGGAGGCGATCTCCCGAATCCCCCGAGATGGGATTGGCGGCGGCGTCTCCGGAAGGTTTTCCGTATCGTGGCTCTCGGTACCGGGGGTTTCGCGACGGAGGCTTTAAGTAGGCGGAAGGGCAGGTCGGGAGGCGGCACGAGGGGCCCACACCACGAGGCCGCGCGGCCAGGGGGGCCGCGCCGCCCTAGGGTGTGGCCACCTCGTGGCCCCACTTCGTCTCCTCTTCGGTCTTCTGGAAGCTTCGTGGCAAAATAGGACCCTGGGCGTTGATTTCGTCCAATTCCGAGAATATTTTGTTACTAGGATTTCTGAAACCAAAAACAGCAGAAAACAAGAATCGGCACTTCGGCATCTTGTTAATAGGTTAGTTCCGTAAAATGCACGAATATGACATAAAGTGTGCATAAAACATGTAGATAACATCAATAATGTGGCATGGAACATAAGAAATTATCGATACGTCGGAGACGTATCAGCATCCCCAAGCTTAGTTCCGCTCGTCCCGAGCAGTAAAACGATAACACGGATAATTTCTGGAGTGACATGCCATCATAACCTTGATCATACTATTTGTAAAGCATATGTAGTGAATGCAGCGATCAAAACAATGTATATGACATGAGTAAACAAGTGAATCATAAAGCAAAGACTTTTCATGAATAGAACTTCAAGACAAGCATCAATAAGTCTTGCATAAGAGTTAACTCATAAAGCAATAATTCAAAGTAAAAGCATTGAAGCAACACTAAGGAAGATTAAGTTTCAGCGGTTGCTTTCAACTTATAACATGTATATCTCATGGATATTGTCAACATAGAGTAATATAACAAGTGCAATATGCAAGTATGTAGGAATCAATGCACAGTTCACACAAGTGTTTGCTTCTTGAGGTGGAGAGAAATAGGTGAACTGACTCAACAATGAAAGTAAAAGAATGGTCCTCCATAGAGGAAAAGCATCGATTTCTATATTTGTGCTAGAGCTTTGATTTTGAAAACATGAAACAATTTTGTCAACGGTAGTAATAAAGCATATGTATCATGTAAATTATATCTTACAAGTTGCAAGCCTCATGCATAGTATACTAATAGTGCCCGCACCTTGTCCTAATTAGCTTGGACTACCGGATCATCACAATGCACATGTTTTAACCAAGTGTCACAAAGGGGTACCTCTATGCCGCATGTACAAAGGTCTAAGGAGAAAACTCGCATTGGATTTCTCGCTATTGATTATTCTCAACTTAGACATCCATACCGGGACAACATAGACAACAGATAATGGACTCCTCTTTAATGCATAAGCATGTGGCAACAATTAATAATTTTCTCATATGAGATTGAGGATGTTGTCCAAAACTGAAACTTCCACCATGGATCATGGCTTTAGTTAGCGGCCCAATGTTCTTCTCTAACAATATGCATGCTTAACCATAAGGTGGTAGATCTCTCTTACTTCGGACAAGACGAACATGCATAGCAACTCACATGAAATTCAACAAAGAGTAGTTGATGGCGTCTCCAAGTGAACATGGTTATCGCACAACAAGCAACTTAATAAGAGATAAAGTGCATAAGTACATATTCAATACCACAATAGTTTTTAAGCTATTTGTCCCATGAGCTATATATTGCAAAGGTGAATGATGGAATTTTAAAGGTAGCACTCAAGCAATTTACTTTGGAATGGCGGAAAATACCATGTAGTAGGTAGGTATGGTGGACACAAATGGCATAGTGGTTGGCTCAAGTATTTTGGATGCATGAGAGGTAATCCCTCTCGATACAAGGTTTAGGCTAGCAAGGCTTATTTGAAACAAACACAAGGATGAACCGGTGCAGCAAAACTCACATAAAAGACATATTGAAAACATTATAAGACTCTACACCGTCTTCCTTGTTGTTCAAACTCAATACTAGAAATTATCTAGACCTTAGAGAAACCAAATATGCAAACCAAATTTTAGCATGCTCTATGTATTTCTTCATTAATAGGTGCAAAGTATATGATGCAAGAGCTTAAACATGAGCACAACAATTGCCAAGTATCACATTACCCAAGACATTTTTAGCAATTACTACATGTATCATTTTCCAATTCCAACCATATAACAATTTAACGAAGAAGAAACTTCGCCATGAATACTATGAGTAGAAACTAAGGACATACTTGTCCATATGCTACAGCGGAGCGTGTCTCTCTCCCACAAAGTGAATGCTAGGATCCATTTTATTCAAACAAAACAAAAACAAAAACAAACCGACGCTCCAAGCAAAGCACATAAGATGTGATGGAATAAAAATATAGTTTCAGGGAGGAACCTGATAATGTTATCGATGAAGAAGGGGATGCCTTGGGCATCCCCAAGCTTAGACGCTTGAGTCTTCTTAGAATATGCAGGGGTGAACCACCGGGGCATCCCCAAGCTTAGAGCTTTCACTCTCCTTGATCATGTTGCATCATACTCCTCTCTTGATCCTTGAAAACTTCCTCCACACCAAACTTAGAACAACTCATTAGAGGATTAGTGGACAATAAAAATTAACATGTTCAGAGGTGACACAATCATTTTTAACACTTCTGGACATTGCATAAAGCTACTGGACATTCATGGATCAAAGAAATTCATCCAACATAGCAAAAGAGGCAATGCGAAATAAAAGGCAGAATCTGTCAAAATAGAACAGTTCGTATTGACGAATTTTATCGAGGCACCAGACTTGCTCAAATGAAAATGCTCAAATTGAATGAAAGTTGCGTACATATCTGAGGATTACTCACGTAAATTGGCATAATTTTCTGAGTTACCTACAGAGAAAACAGCCCAGATTCGTGACAGCAAAGAAATCTGTTTCTGCGCAGTAATCCAAATCTAGTATGAACTTTTCTATCAACGACTTTACTTGGCACAACAAAACACTAAACTAAGATAAGGAGAGGTTGCTACAGTAGTAAACAACTTCCAAGACACAAAATAAAAACAAAATACTGTAGGTAAAAATATGGGTTGTCTCCCATAAGCGCTTTTCTTTAACGCCTTTCAGCTAGGCGCAGAAAGTGTGTATCAAGTATTATCGAGAGACGAAGTGTCAACATCATAATTTGTTCTAATAATAGAATCAAAAGGTAACTTCATTCTCTTTCTAGGGAAGTGTTTCATACCTTTCTTGAGAGGAAATTGATATTTAATATTACCTTCCTTCATATCAATAGTAGCACCAACGGTTCGAAGAAAAGGTCTTCCCAATATAATGGGACAAGATGCATTGCATTCAATATCCAAGACAACAAAATCAACGGGGACAAGGTTATTGTTAACCGTAATGCGAACATTATCAACTTTCCCCAAAGGTTTCTTTGTAGAATGATCAGCAAGATTAACATCCAAATAACAATTTTTCAGCGGTGGCAAGTCAAGCATATTATAAATTTTCTTAGGCATAACGGAAATACTTGCACCAAGATCACATAAAGCATTACAATCAAAATCTTTAACCTTCATCTTAATGATGGGCTCCCAACCATCCTCTAGCTTTTTAGGAATAGAGGCTTCACGCTCTAGTTTCTCTTCTCTAGCTTTTATGAGAGCATTTGTAATATGTTGCGTGAAAGCCAAATTTATAGCACTAGCATTAGGACTTTTAGCAAGTTTTTGCAAGAACTTTATAACTTCAGAGATGTGGCAATCATCAAAATTCAAACCATTATAATCTAAAGCAATGGGATCATCATCCCCAATGTTGGAAAAAATCTCAGCAGTTTTATCACAGTGCGTTTCAGTAGCTTTAGCAATTTCAGTAGTTCTCGCGCTTTGCATTACAAGTGGAAACATTGCTAACACCAATTCTTTTATTATTAATAGTAGGAGGTGCAGCAACATGTGTAGCATTAGCATTACTAGTGGTGGTAATAGTCCAAACTTTAGCTACATTCTTCTCTTTAGCTAGTTTTTCATTTTCTTCTCTATCCCACCTAGCACGTAGTTCAGCCATCAATCTTATATTCTCATTAATTCTAACTTGGATGGCATTTGCTGTAGTAACAATTTTATTTTCAATATCCCTATTAGGCATAACTTTCAATTTCAAAAGATCAACATCAGAGGCAAGACTATCGACTTTAGAAGCAAGTATATCAATTTTTCCAAGCTTTTCTTCAACAGATTTGTTAAAAGCAGTTTGTGTACTAATAAATTCTTTAAGCATGGCTTCAAGTCCAGGGGTGTATTCCTATTATTGTTGTAAGAATTCCCATAAGAACTACCATAGCCGTTGCCATTATTATAAGGATATGGCCTATAGTTGTTACTAGAATTGTTCCGATAAGCATTGTTGTTGAAATTATTATTTTTAATGAAGTTTACATCAACATGTTCTTCTTGGGCAACCAATGAAGCTAACGGAACATTATTAGGATCAACATTAGTCCTATCATTCACAAGCATAGACATAATAGCATCAATCTTATCACTCAAGGAAGAGGTTTCTTTGACGGAATTTACCTTCTTACCTTGTGGAGCTCTTTCCGTGTGCCATTCGGAGTAGTTGATCATCATATTATCAAGAAGCTTTGTTGCTTCACCAAGAGTGATGGACATAAAGGTACCTCCAGCAGCTGAATCCAATAGGTTCCGCGAAGAAAAATTCAGTCCTGCATAAAAGGTTTGGATGATCATCCAAGTAGTCGATCCATGGGTTGGGCAATTTTTAACCAGAGATTTCATTCTTTCCCATGCTTGTGCAACATGTTCAGTATCTAATTGTTTAAAATTCATTATGCTACTCCTCAAAGATATAATTTTAGCAGGGGGATAATATCTACCAATAAAAGCATCCTTGCATTTAGTCCAGGAATCAATACTATTCTTAGGCAGAGATAGCAACCAATCTTTAGCTCTTCCTCTTATTGAGAAAGGGAACAATTTTAATTTTATAATGTCACCATCTACATCTTTATATTTTTGCATCTCACACAATTCAACAAAATTATTAAGATGGGCAGCAGCATCATCAGAACTAACACCAGAAAATTGCTCTCGCATAACAAGATTCGAGTAAAGCGAGGTTTAATTTAAAAGAATTCTGCTGTAGTAGCAGGTGGAGCAATAGGTGTGCATAAGAAATCATTATTATTTGTGGTTGTGAAGTCACACAACTTAGTATTTTCAGGGGTAGCCATTTTAGCAATAGTAAATAAAGCAAACTAGATAAAGTAAATTCAAGTAACTAATTTTTTGTGTTTTTGATATAGTAAACAAGATAGCAAATAAAGTAAAACTAGCAACTAATTTTTTTGTATTTTGATTTAGTGCAGCAAACAAAGTAGTAAATAAAACTAAGCAAGACAAAAACAAAGTAAAGAGATTGGGAAGTGGAGACTCCCCTTGCAGCGTGTCTTGATCTCCCCGACAACGGCGCCGTAAATTTGCTTGATGCGTGTGGTTGACACGTCCGTTGGGAACCCCAAGAGGAAGGTGTGATGCGCACAGCGGCAAGTTTCCCTCGCAAGAAACCAAGGTTTAATCGAACCAAGTAGGAGTCAAGAAGCACGTTGAAGGTTGATGGCGGCGGGATGTAGTGCGGCGCAACACCGGAGATTCCGGCGCCAACGTGGAACCTGCACAACACAACCAAAGTACTTTGCCCCAACGAAACGAGTGAGGTTGTCAATCTCACCGGCTTGCTGTAACAAAGGATTAACCGTATTGTGTGGAAGATGATTGTTTGCGAGAAAACAATGAGAACAAGTATTGCGAGTAGATTGTATTTCAAGTATAGAGAATTGGACCGGGGTCCACAGCTCACTAGAGGTGTCTCTCCCATAAGATAAACAAGCATGTTGGGTGAACAAATTACGGTTGGGCAATTGACAAATAAAGAGGGCATGACCATGCACATACATATTATGATGAGTATAGTGAGATTTAATTGGGCATTACGACAAAGTACATAGACCGCTATCCAAGCATGCATCTATGCCTAAAAAGTCCACCTTCAGAGTTATCATCCGAACCCCTCCCAGTATTAAGTTGCTAACAACGTGACAATTGCATTAAGTATTGCGCGTAATGTAATCAGTGAGTACATCCTTGAACATAGCACCAATGTTTTATCCCTAGTGGCAACAAGCACATCCATAATCTTAGAGATTTCTGTCACTTCCCTGCATTCACGGAGACATGAACCCACTATCGAGCATAAATACTCCCTCTTGGAGTTACAAGCATCTACTTGGCCGGAGCATCTACTAGTAACGGAGAGCATGCAAGATCATAAACAACACATAGACATAACTTTGATAATCAACATAACAAGTATTCTCTATTCATCGGATCCCAACAAACGCAACATATAGAATTACGGATAGATGATCTTGATCATGTTAGGCAGCTCACAAGATCCGACAATGAAGCACAATGGGGAGAAGACAACCATCTAGCTACCGCTATGGACCCATAGTCCAGGGGTAGACTACTCACACATCACTCCGGAGGCGACCATGGCGGCGTAGAGTCCTCCGGGAGATGATTCCCCTCTCCGGCAGGGTGCCGGAGGCGATCTCCTGAATCCCCCGAGATGGGATTGGCGGCGGCGGCGTCTCTGGAAGGTTTTCCGTATCGTGGCTCTCGCATCGGGGGTTTCGCGACGGGGGCTTTAAGTAGGCGGAAGGGCAGGTCAGGAGGCGGCACGAGGGGCCCACACCACAGGGCCGCGCGGCCAAGGGGGGGGGCCGCGCCGCCCTAGGGTGTGGCCACCTCGTGGCCCCACTTCATCTCCTCTTTGGTCTTCTGGAAGCTTCGTGGCAAAATAGGACCCTCGGCGTTGATTTCGTCCAATTCCGAGAATATTTCGTTACTAGGATTTCTGAAACCAAAAACAGCAGAAAACAGCAATTGGCACTTCATCATCTTGTTAATAGGTTAGTTCCAGAAAATGCACGAATATGACATAAAGTGTGCATAAAACATGTAGATAACATCAATAATGTGGCATGGAACATAAGAAATTATCGATACGTCGGAGACGTATCAATAACTCTTCAAGCTTCACTCAAGCCGGAATGCCTCACTTGACCAATGTTGCTTCGTGAAGACTCACAAATGCTCCCCCATACACTATGATGGGAAAGCTCCATTGATGCACATCTTCACTAGTCCATTATCATCAAATGGACGGCAAGCTTCAAGTATGTGATTCACTTGAGATGCTCATCTTGAACTTGCCCAACTCAACCTTGTATCTTCACATACTCACTTAAGATAGAGCATGGCTAATATTGAGTTCCACATAAGAACTCCATCTTCATTTCTTCTTATTGATCATATCACATATATATATCTTCATACCGATGATCTTGATGCCAATACACAAGGAATACCTTTATCTTCATGGCATCCATACTTGAATCCAACACATGGAGTACAAGTAGTACCTATGGAATATTCCTTCATATAAACTCAATGAAAAACATTAGTCCATAGGGGTTGTCATTAATTACCAAAACCACACATAGGGGCAATGTACCCTTACAATCTCCCCCATTTTGGTAATTGATGACAACCACACTAAGAGGGTTTATATAATGAATATTAGTGATAAGTACGCAACTTATCCGAGAATAAGTTGTATACAAGAGGTTGTATTTGATATGGTCAAGTAACACAAAGCTACTAGCCCATATCAAAACCGGCTCTACTCACACAACTACAACAAATGCAATGGATGTGAGTAGAACCAATATATATAGAGAAAACTCCCCCACAATGTATGCACGTGTGATGAACATGAATTCATTGCATACATTGTCAAGATTAACCTTTGGGATAGTTTCCACTATATATATATACAACCATGCAAGACATATAAATATGGAATGCATGAGAGGAAAAACACTTAAGCACAAACCAAACTTAAGTATAAAACCATTCCCTTAAACCCTCTAAACTTCTCCCCCATTGGCATCGATTGTCAAAATGGGTGAAAAATTTAGAAGGCCAATATAATGTGAGTTCCTCCCCAAAGTGTGCACTTCTCATAATTTGAGTGGAATCAAGTGCACATATCCAATGATGAATACTTGAAGGAAGTCAAACTATATTGAGGATCAAAGATTGCATAAAGATAACATGGTGAAATGAGCTTCAACAAGTAAAGCAAGCAATCAAGGATCCAATTGGACAAACAAAGATATCATGATAAGAGAGATATAGTGCTCTAAAAATAAGAAAGCTCCCCAAGGTTCGTGCACAATTTATAATGTTTGCATTTGAATACAATATGCATAAACATGGAATCCTCGCTCCCTATATATCATTTATAACACAACAAAGATAAAGAGAATATGCTTATCAAGAACAACTTGAGTCCAAAAATTACGAGATATGAGTGCATGAAGAAAAACAAATAAACCAAGCACTCATAAATCTTCTTTACCAATAACACTAAAATCAAAAGGGTAAGAAGATAGTTGGCAAAGAACAAGGATATCAAGGTGATGGATTAACGCTCTTATGTATATAAGTTTCTAGAGTGGACAAAATGATCCATAAAGAAACATGCACACACACAAGAGGTTAACAAAATAAATAAGACTAGATATCCGAAATGAAGTCATAAAATATACCAAGGATGTTTGCTTAGGAAGCATATATAGCCTATGGCTCCAATTTTCACTTATGGTATATGAATGAGCTTCAACCAAATTAGATCTCAAAAACATTACAACTAACAATAAGGGAAGTAGAGCTAGTTGGAGTGTTTTGAGAAAGGCAACAAGTATCACAAATACGGATTTATTTCACAAATTCATAAATATTGCACACAAGAGCTCTTTGAGGAATTGATATGCAATAAATTGCTAGAGGGCATATTTGTGATAGGTGAATCATAAAATATGATATATATATATATATAACCTATCATATGCATCTTCTCAAATTACTCAAATGTTCAATAAGAAGTTTTACTTTTAAAAAGGGTTTTTCAAGAACCGCAATATTTTCAAAATAAATAATTTCATGCCAAGATACAACCTACAAGAGGTTGGATGCTATATGAGAGTGCATGAATAAGATACTTGTTACCGAGATGGCAATGGCTTGATGTAGTAGATAAGAGTTCATCGATCATCTTATCTTGACTCCAATTATCATATGGTGACAACACCTTCCTTATAGATGAGACACGCCTCCATTGCATCTCCAATGTACCTAAAACATCATTCAAGTACATCTTGGTCCCCAAACTTATTGGGTCCACATGGTTAGACTAACCACAATATATATGACACACTCCATATAAACATGTGCATATTTAGATGAAACTTGAATTTCATGCACATCTTAGCCATTTAGGATTTGATGGAGTATATCCTACATAATGGATCAAAACAAAGCAAGCATGCTACAAGTATAAACAAATTACATATAAGCATGCACCAAAACTTTTAAAGATCCAAGAAAGATATACTTTGGACAAAACACCAAAAGAATTAAATAAGGCATATAGGTGTCGCAAAACAAATTTGTTGTCCAAATTATATCAAGGAAGCAAATCACAAAAGATTTGTTCAACAAAGTTCAACAAGTGAACTAAGAAGAAACCATTGAGCATAGAGGATGAAATAAAGCAAACATGCTCAAAGATTTATCTCATTCAAGCTAATAAAATATGTAAGAAGGAATGAGATAGCAAACTCCCCAAAAGAGCAAGGTTCGAACAATTAAACCAAACCCACTACACCTTTCACAATGGCACAATGTACCGTAAGGAAAAGGTATGTATACCAAAACAAACACTTGATATGAATCAAGGGGATTTATCAAAATATTTTTCAAAGGGACAAGGAAGACATATGGGAGCTACAAAGATTTCTTGGAAACAAAATAAGGAAGTAGGAAACAATCCAAGGTGAAGATGATCCAAAAAATCAACCACATACAAGGTTATCAATTGTCAAAGACAATGAGTGTATTGGAAATAATTTCCGGTGGAGTATTGACAATGATAGTAAGGATCAACTTCACAATAAAAGGCATAAGATAAGTATATAGAATTAAGCACTATGCACGGATGAAGATTCTTGATAACTTCAACTAGTCAAACAATCACGCACGGCAATGATTAGAATAACTTGAAGCAAACGGTGTCCCAAATAAGATATAGAGATATGTATTTGAGGAAAAACCGCACCAAGAATTTCTTATTCAAACAAGAACCCACAAGATGAGTAATAAATGATTTTTATTAGGAATGGAGCTTGTTTGAGCAAACATGCCACCTAGGAACAAGATAATTAAGAGCATCAACTCTAAGTGGCATAACCTCATATGTTCACATTTTCTAGGCTTGTGATATGTACAAAACATATTACTCCCCCATAATGTGATAAAACATTTCTTCTAAATAAGAGGCAACTAAAATTCAACTAGAGATGATTAATGGATATTTAGAATTTGAATTTCTCATGAGTATGACACACCACATAGTCACTAGATAATCTTGCAATATCAATACTAAGTGGTGGTACCCATATACCCACATTTTATAGAAGGAGAGATGCACAAAGCATATCACTCCCCCAAAATGGGATGTTCCATTAATAACTCAAAGAGAGCCAAATATTATATCATCAAGATGCATTAGGCTCAAAAACAATACACAAGTATATGATGTGTCAAACAAACATACTTGACTGCACAAGATAGGTAAGTAAGACACAACACATACACACAAATATTTGGTACAAAACCAAACATGCAAAGGGGCAAGTAACTTACAATAAATATGATGAGTTGAAGTATAAGTTACCGCAAAGAGGAACATTGGATATAAGATATAGATGATAATCCATATGACTTGACTTGGTCAAAATATAATATATGAAGATCCCTTAATTCTTCATGAAGTAGCCAAGTCTCCAATGACCTCCACCTACACCTATTGATCAAGTTTGAGCTTGTTGGTCCCCAACCAAGTTGGGTCCTAAGAGGTTAGTCACAATAGGCTTGGCAACCCAAATGGTTCTTTTCTTGAAACCACTTTGAGTTCCAACAAACTTAGCAAATACATTGCCATCCTTATCCTTCCCTAGAGAATAATCATCATCAACAATTATAGGGTTAGATAAGGTACCACCTAAGCAAGAAGAAGCAAAGTGCCCCTTCTCACGACATAAGTAGCAAGTGTTCCCCTTTCTCTTCTTTATTGATTTCTTCTCTTGGGGAACATTATGTTGATTCTTCTTGGGAAGTGGCCTATCTTCAACTTGAGGTCGAGCATGAGCTTGACCTTGACCTTGCGGCCGTTTCCCTTGTTGTTTCTCACTCAAGTGTTTCTTCTTCTTCAATGGGCATGATCTAACATGATGCCTTTCAACCTTGCACTTGAAGCAAACCAACTTGGCCGGATCCTTGACTTTGTCTTGGCCCTTCTTCTTGTTGCTCTTGCTCTTGGACTTGTTCTTGTTATTGGAGTTGAATCCAAGTCCACTCTTGTCATTGGGGGATTGTTGCACACTTAGCATCTTGTCAAGTGCGGATTTCCCTTCATGACGCTTTTCCAGGTATTTCTTCAAAGAAAGGACTTGGGCCTCGAGCTCTTTGATTTCCTCTACATGGTTAGTAGAAATACAAGTACTAGAGGAAGTAGAAGCTTCATTGTTAGAGCAACAAGGCAAAGTGAGTAATCCAACACAAGGTGTATCACTAGTTTGACTAGATGGATTACAAGGACTAGCACATGGCAATATAGCATTTGTAGTAGAGATTGTGCTAACATCCATATGAGGCTCACAAGATGTTACCTTAGTGATACTTGCCTCATGAGCTAATTTTAGCCCATCATAGGAAATTAGAAGATCATCATGAGAGCTTGAGAGCTTTTTATGACTTTCTTCCAATTCCCTATAATTGCTAGTTAGCAACTCAAGTTGAGCCCTCAACTCAACATTCTCCTTTAAGATAGATGCTTCACAAGAAGTAGAGTTAGTAGCACAAGCATCATCAATAGATTTTTCATTTTCAAGCTCATAGGATTCAATTTTTTGTGTAAGCATAAAATTAGTATGCTTCTCATCTTTTAGCTCATGCTTGAGGAGAGTGAATCTCATTTCCCCATTTTCAACATGGGACTCCAACTCCACTATGGTTTCCCTATATTTATTCAAGGTATCCATAGAGTGTTCGAGATTAGCACGAGCTTCTTTATTACCATGAAGAGAAGCATATATCGTTGCCATATTATGCACCAAGGTATTATATTCTTCATCATTATCATCATCATCACTCTCATCATTAGAGGAAGTGTTAGGAGTCAAAGTAGGAGATACCTTTGATCCATTTGCCATAAGGCACATGTGCATACCGGAGGATGAAGATGAAGATATTCTTGAATCCTCATTTGAAAACATGTCTTGATCCATAGAGTGTTCGGTTTCCTCTACATTGTTAGTCAACAAACAACTAGAGGAAATATAAGCATTTTGATTATGGGAGCAAGACAAGGTAAGCATATCATTATGAGATCTATGTAAGCAATTTACACATGATATGCAAGGACTATCAACACAAGCATGTAGGTTATTTTCAATGCTAGATGTGTTTAAGTCCAAAGAGGAAGCATTACAATGGGATAGAGATGAAGAATCATCACTATTGAGCACAATATCAACATTGCAATTTTCCTCACCACTCACCATATCATTACCTCGTGTCTTGCTACACATTGGTGAAGTGGAAGAAGATGATAACTCATCACGACCGGAGGTGGAAGCAACTTGGAGCTCTTCATGATGTGAAGGGGAAGAGAGCTCCTCGGAGTCACCACCGACCAATTGAGAAGTGGATCCACCAAACATTTCCTTAATCTTGATCCACATCTCATGAGACGATTTTCGCTTTATATATATCAAGAACCTACGAAAATCGGGTCTCAAGGAGAATAAAAGCTCATTAGATACTTGAGCTTCAAGATGTAAGTTTTTCTCATCCTCTAAAGATAGATTGTGAGAATCCATCGGAGGAGAAAAACCGACATCTAGAAATTGCTCTATATGTGGACACAAGGTCCAAAGATTACAAAGCAAGCAATTTCGCCACACAAGATAATTTGTGCACTATACTAGCCGACATCTTTACTCTCAAGGCGGTGAAGCCTTAAACAAGGAGAGACCTTGCTCTGATACCAATTGAAAGATCGAGATGTCGCCTAGAGGGGGGGTGAATAGGCAATTAAAAACTCTTACGGATTTGTCTTGTAATAATGCGGAATTAAACTATCGTTTAGTTTACAAGCACAAACCCTAAATATGCTAAGCTCAACTAAGTGTAACAATAGCAACTAGAGCTAAGCAAGATAGGCACAAGATATATGTAGCACAGGTGATAGCAAGATATATGTACTTCAAGAACGATGGCTATCACAAGGAAAGAGAGCTCGGGTATAGAAATAACCGAGGCACGCGGAGACGAGGATGTATTCCCGTGTTCCCTTCCTTTGCAAGAAGGTACGTCACGTTTGGAGGAGTGGAGGTCCCACAAAGGATTCCCCGCGCCACGAAGGCTCACCCTATTCTCCGAACCACACCCACGAAGGATAATGGTCCTTTCCTTATGGTTAGCTTTTCCTCCGCTCCGGAGATGGCAAGCTCCACAACCACTTCACAAGCTCCACGAAGGAGAAGCCCGGGCCCCTTCACAATCTTCCACGAAGAGATCACCGGGACACCAACCAAGCCAACTAGGAGGTCACCCTCCAAGAGTAACAAGCTCACGGTCTCTCACTCGAACAAATCGTGGTGGAGAGCTCAACACTATGCAATGATGCAAAGCAAGAACACCGGAGGTGTTCAAGTCCTTCGCACTCAAATCCCACCAAAGCAACGAATGCTAGGATGAGATTGCAGAGGAAGAACAAGGGGGAAAGTCAACGAAAGACTCCAAGATCTAGATCCCAAGAGATTCCCTCACTTAGAGAAGAATTGGTTTGGTGGAAGTGTAGATCTAGATCTCCTCTCTCAAATCCTCAAGTATGAGCAAGAATCATGGGGGGGGGAACAAGAGAGAGAGCAACTTCTTCAAATGCAACAATGGAGGTGAGAGAAAAGGGAAGAAGTGGTTGTCTCAAGCTGAAAGAAGGTCTATTTATAGCTAGGAGCAAATAAAACCGTTGGGGGGAAAAAGACAAGGAAAAGGCAAGAAAAACGGGCTAAAAAAACAGCCCAGCCGGCCAGCAGGCCGGCCGACCGGAGCCTGGGCTGGGGAGGCCGGTCTGGCGTCCGGTCGGGCCGGCCCACCGACCGGGTGAGGCGGTGGCAGCCGCTGGGCGGCAGAATGCGCAGGCCGCACGGGGGCGGCAGGCCGCGTGGGCCTTCGGCGGAGAGGCGGCCCGGTGGAACCCCCGGTCGGGCCGGGAAGGGAGCTGGGCTAGGCCGGTGCCTGGGCCGATTGGCGCCCGGTCCGGTTGGCGCCCGGACCTGGCCGGCTGGGCCAGCGCATGGCCTGGCAGGCCGGGCGCCCAACCGGCGGCCCCTCCTCCTCTTTTTCCTTTTTCTTTTATATTTTCTCTTTTTCCTTTTTCTTTAATAACTATTGCTCCCGAACTCCCATTGACATGAAACTAATTTCGTTTGGAAGATAACGACAAATGCTATCCTATAAAAAGTGCAGACTCAAGAATCTGTAGAAGGGAATTTTATCATGAATATAAAAGGTAGAACCTTATATCATGAATAACCGGTAAAATTACCCAACATCGAAAACGCCATAGAAGATGCATGCGAACTCCGTTTTCGATGAACTTGGGCTTGTTGTAAAGCTAGCAACAAGCTCAAGAACCTCACATAGAGAAACACTAAGAAGCAATAAGGATATGCAAAGTATGCAAAGGATTGAGCTCCCTAAGACGATGTGATCAAGTTACTCAACCGAAAGCCCCTCTTAATAGTGCGGCTATCTATCCTATAATCCGGTCTCCCAACATCCACCTTGAGACCAGTAAAAGGAAAACCTAGCAAGGCCATACCTTTGCCTTGCGCATCCCGCTTGATCTTGATGATAACTCTTCAAGCTTCACTCAAGCCGGAATGCCTCACTTGACCAATGTTGCTTCGTGAAGACTCACAAATGCTCCCCCATACACTATGATGGGAAAGCTCCATTGATGCACATCTTCACTAGTCCATTATCATCAAATGGACGGCAAGCTTCAAGTATGTGATTCACTTGAGATGCTCATCTTGAACTTGCCCAACTCAACCTTGTATCTTCACATACTCACTTAGGATAGAGCATGGCTAATATTGAGTTCCACATAAGAACTCCATCTTCATTTCTTCTTATTGATCATATCACATATATATATCTTCATACCGATGATCTTGATGCCAATACACAAGGAATACCTTTATCTTCATGGCATCCATAATTGAATCCAACACATGGAGTACAAGTAGTACCTATGGAATATTCCTTCATATAAACTCAATGAAAAACATTAGTCCATAGGGCTTGTCATTAATTACCAAAACCACACATAGGGGCAATGTACCCTTACACCGTTCGAGTGTTGATGTTGAGCTGCGGGCTATGTTTTGTTGATTGCTGAGGTGACCTGGTTACGGTGGTTGCTTGCAGATTTTGGGGTCTCTGTTGCGACATCCACTCCACTTTTGTCTCAAAGTACAGGTGCTATCAGTATTGCACGTGATCCGGTGTTGATGCTTTTTATACACGTGCTCAGGTGCAGGCTCAGGTTGTTGCGCTTCATTATGTGCCTTCAGACTTGCAGTTGGCGGATTTCTTTACAAAGGCAAAAACCCGAGCGCAGCATGACTTCTTACTCTCCAAACTCAGTGTTGTGGATCCACCATGAGTTTGAGGGGGGGTGTTAGATGTATATATTTGTATATTGTAGTTTCCCCATATGTTAGGGGGCGTTCTACATATTTGCACCTGTACATGTACTATATATTGTGACCTTTGGCCCCCTGGTAATAAAATAAGTCTATTACCCTAACAAAATAGAGCACATGATGATATGCTTGCTTTGTCCTCTTTCCACGAACAAAATGCTTCTATTTCCTCTAGTTGTTTATTGTTTAACAATGTAGAGGAAATTGAACAATCTATGAGGCATGAGACTCTCATGAATGAAGATCATCTTCATCATCATCCTCCGGTATGCACATGTGCCTTATGGCAAAGGGACCAAAGGTAACTCCTACCTTGAATCCCAACACATCTTCTAATGATGAGAGTGATGATGATGAACAAGATGAAATTGCTATACTTAAAGGCATTTGCTATGTTAGATGCACCCTTCGTGGTAATGCCCTTGTCAAATTCGATTTCTTGATGGACTCCCTCAAGGAAAGGAATGAGTCCATTGAGCAGTTGGAATCTCATATTGAAAATGAGAAACAGAGATTCAATCTCCTAAGACAAGAGCTGAAAAATGAAAGGTGCATAACTCATTGTCTTAAGCAAGAAATAGAATCTTATGTGCTTGAAAAAGAAAATTCTATTGATGATGCTTGAGCTACTAACTCTACTTCTTGTGAAGCATCTATCTTAAAGGAGAATGTTGAGCTAAGGGATCAACTTGATTCGCAAATTAGCAATTATAGGAAATTAGAAGAAAGTCATAAAACGCTCTCGGGCTCTCTTGAGGATCTCCTAATCTCCTATGATGGGCTAAAGTTAGCTCATGAGGCTAGTATCACTAAGGTAACATCGTGTGAGCCTCATGTGGAAATTAGCACAACCGCTACTCAAAAAGCTATATTGCCTTGTGCTAGTCGTAGTAATCCATCTAGTCAAACTATTGATACACCTTGTGTTGGATTACTTGCATTGCCTTATTGCTCTAACAATGAAGCTTCTACTTCCTCTAGTCCTTGTATTTCTACTAACCATGTAGAGGAAATCAAAGAGCTCAAGGCCCAAGTCCTTTCTTTGAAGAAAGACTTGGAAAAGCGTCATGAAGGGAAATCCGCACTTGACAAGATGTTGAGTTTGCAACAATCCCCCAATGACAAGAGTGGACTTGGATTCAACTCCAATAACAAGAACAAGTCCAAGAGCAAGAGCAACAAGAAGAAGGGCCAAGACAAAGTCAAGGATCCGACCACGATTGTTTTCTTCAAGTGCGAGGTTGAAGGGCATCATGTTAGAGCATGCCCATTGAAGAAGAAGCACTTGAGTACAAAGCAACAAGGGAAGCGGCCTCATGGTAAAAGCTAATCACAAGCTCAACTTCAAGTTGAAGATAGGCCACTTCCGAAGAAGAATCAAGATAAAGTTCCCCAAGTAAAGAAATCAATAAAGAAGAAAAAGGGGAACAATTGCTACTTATGTCGTGAGAAGGGGCACCTTGCCTCTTCATGCTTAAATGGTACCTTATCTTACCCTATCATTGTTGATGATGATTATTCTCCTGGGAAGGATAAGGATGGAAATGTGTTTGCCAAATTTGTTGGAACTCAAAGTGGCTTCAAGAAAATAACCATTTGGGTTGCCAAGCCTATTGTGACTAACCTCTTAGGACCCAACTTGTTTGGGGACCAACAAGCTCAAACTTGATCAATAGGTGTATGTGGAAGACATTGGAGACTTGGCTACTTCATGAAGAATTAAGGAATCTTCATATATTATATATCAAGCCAAGTCATAAGGATTATCATATATATATTATATTTAATGTTCCTCTTTGCGGTAACTTATACTTCAACTCTTCATACTTATTGTAAGTTACTTGCCCCTTCGCATGTTTGGTTTTGTACCAAATATGTGTTTGTATGTGTTGGGTCTTACTTGCCTATCTTGTGTATTCAAGTATGTTTGTTTGACTCATCACTTACTTGTGTATTGTTTTGAGCCTAATGCATCTTGATGACATCTTATTTGGCTCTCTTTGAGTGGTTAATGGAACATCCCATTGTGGGGGAGTGATATGCCTTGTGCATCTCTCTTTCTTTAAAATGTGTGTACATGGGTACCACCACTTAGTATTGATATTGCAAGATTATATTATCACTATGTGGTGTGTCATACTCATGAGAAATTCAAATTCTAAATGCCCATTAACCATCTCTAGTTGAATTTTAATTTCCTCTTGATTAGAAGAAATGTTTTATCACATTATTGGGGAGTAATTTTTTGGTACATATCATAAGCCTAGAAAATGTGAAAATATGAGGTTATGCCACTTAGAGTTGATACTCTTAATTATTTTGTTCCTAGGTGGCATGTTTTCTCAAACAAGCTCCTCTTTTATTAAAAAGCTTTTATTGCTCATCTTATGAGTTCTTGTTTGAGTAGGAAATTCTTGGTGCGGTTTTTCCTCAAATACATATCTCTATAACTTATTTATTCTAATAACTGTTGTGCGTGATTGTTTGACCAGTTAAAGCTATCAAGAATCTTCATCCGTGCATATTGTTTAATCCTATATATATTTATCCTATGCCTTTTATTGTGAAGTTGATCTCGAATCCTTAAAATGTACCACCGGAAATCAATTACAATATTCTCATTGTATTTGACAACTGATAACCTTGTATGTGGTTTAATTTATGGATCACCTTCACCTTGGATTGCTTCTTATTGCCTTATTCTATTTCCAAGAAATCTTTGTAGCTCCCATGTGTCTTCCTTGCCTCTTTGAAAAATATTTTGATAAAATGTCTTGATTCTTATCAAGTTTTTGTTTTTGGAAGACAGACTTTTTCCTTTCGATTGTGTCATTGTGAAAAGTGTAGAGGGTTTGGTTTATTTGTTGGAACCTTGCTCTTTTGGGAGTTTGCTATCTCATTCTTTCTTCTATGTTTCATTTGCCCTCACCAGCGGAGATCCGATGGGGGAAACGCTGCCAGAATCGCCTCTGGTGGACTCCACACCCCCTCCGGTGTGGTCATCTTCATCAACATCATCATCTCCATGACCATCTACAGCAGCACCATCTTCATCTACCCTTGCAATCTCTCGGAAAACATGATGTATGATGCAATATATTGGTTTCCCATGATCTATTGTATCTCTATGTTGATGTTTGTTGATGTCTGAGTAGTGGCTTGTTCATGGAAATTGTTATATAGTTTGTTGTTCGTTGCATACACGTATATGTTATCTTCTATGATGATCTTTTGTACTGATATATGAGTGCACACATATGTTGGGGAATGCATGAGATTGTCACTGTTGCATGTTGATAGGATGAGGGATAGCCGAAGTTTGACAGAAACCGAATCCCAATTATTAGATTCATGTTGTATTAATTCATGGCTAATCAATGGGGGGTATAACTATTGGGACCTTTAAACTTACATCGGTGGTTGGACTTTATGTCTTAATAATTTCCTTGTTTGTTCTTAATTGGCCTTTGGATCAATCACTAGTGGTGCAATTGCTCATGTTTATGGCTACACCTATTTATGGCTCATCTCTAGGAAAGAACAATAAAAAACTATCCTTGTGCTTCACTGATTATGACAACCACACACATGAAGTAGAAATTAGTTGAACATTTTCTCCCTTGAGTTGCTCCACTCCACTTCACTTCATTTCACTTTACTTTACTGCACTTTACTTTTCTTGCATTTGTTTCACTTCTCGCATTTTAATTTTAGAACATATAGTTTTATAATTGAAACCTCTTCACATACACAAACATAGTATAGATCCTAGCTTTTCATAGAAGGCTATATAAGTGGATTATAGAGCTTTAGAGAATAGATAATTTACCTTCATCTACTCGTGGGTTCGATACTAAAATACTTATCGAATTGTACTATGATGATCCCATGCACTTAGGTTATCAACATATGAAGAAGGTCTATGGTAATCTAAACTTGAGTAGCATGAGGTGTGGGTGCATGTGCCAAGGGGCATGATGCATCCAACTTTTAAGAGGTCAAACACATAAAACCATATTTATTTTCACTGCCGTTGACATGAGTTGCATCCCTCAAAATTCATTTTACTCTTTATTACTATCAAATTGTTGGCATGCATACTCCATGCTTACTTTCAGTATCCACTTTTTCCAATGAAAAATAAAAGAAAGAGAAAGAAGAAAGAAGAAAGAAAGATTCCTTGACCACTTGAAATTACTTACATGTTTAATGTCCATAGTGCTTTCATTTGTTTTTACACATTGTGATTTATTGCTGCACACTTTTGTAGTGAACAAGAAATTTCACTTCAAATCTCATTTTCTTATTGTTGTTCATTAATGTTTGAATCATTAACCTTGTGTACTAACTTGTTACATTCAACTAAACAACAAACTTCAAAGTCCATGTAGAGTTTTTATCACCTTCATACCCGAGGATGAGTATGGATTCCGCTTGGGGATGTTGATGCATCTAAAATTCGTACATGAACTTTGTTGTTTATTGCCACATATTTCTTCATATTTGCATCTCATAAGGTTCTATCAATGTTTTATATTATTTTGGGGGATTTTCAATGATCCCCTTTATTTTGTTTACAACTCTGCAGAACAAGAATCTCATGTTTTATGTATTTTGTTACTTTCAGGGACCAATACAGAGTCAAATGGACCTGGGCTTTTTCGAGAATCAATATTTTACAACGACTGAAGGGATATGCAGTTTTGAAATCATGCAAACAGAGCCCGGAGGACCAAAAGGCTGCATGTGACGCGGGGCCCTCCCTAGGTCGCGCCACCCATAGGCTTGGGCGCCTCGAGCATCCTCAGCCGTCCATCAACAGCCCCTAGATCATCGTCTTTACCTAAAAAACCATATATAACGGACCCCCACTGTGTATCGGAAAGGAGACGGAACATAGACCGAATTAGAGTCAACACAAGCGAATATCGGAGGAAGATTTATGCTTCCTTGTGGATTGGATCTTTATCATTCTATATAAAAACGATAATAAAGAATTACTGAAACCAATGGTAGTACATATCAAAACATGTTTGAATTATTAATGATTTCATTTTCTGTAATTTATTTGTCATATATATAATAATAATTATTATTATGGGTGTGGACAGTTGTGTTATATCAATTTGGTCGTTACAAGAATATAAAAAATATAAACTTGTGAAATATATATATATATATGGTGAGATTTAGAGAGCTCATCAAAATATCGGTTTAAACTAAAGCGGCACATTTTTTCGTGGGGCTCTCAGTTTGACTTGGGAGCAGAAGCTTCTACAGGAGATTGCGGCATGAAAATAAAGTTAACCCGTAGCAACATACGTGTGCAAATTTCCTTGTTAGTACACATATAGCAAAATTATTTACTTTATATTTTTATGAATAGTTCAAATTTAAACTTGTGATTCGTGAAGTAAGCTGCGGTATGATGCTTGAAAATTCAGATTTTGTCATGACATTATGAACGAATAAATGGCAAGTTAAATTTGAACAAGCCAAATGTAAGTACAGTACTTATTTCATACTAGTACTTCGTAGTTGGCTAGTTATCATTCTCTCTTATCGGAGAGAGGGATTGATCTTGAAACTGGGACAAGGAGGAGCTTCTCCTTACGCCGGATCGACAAGCTGAACACTTCCTTCATATCAACCTCCTTCATCTTTGCTGGCAGCTCCCAGTCGAAATGGTACACGAGGTTCGCTAGCATCAATTCCACAGCAGCATTCGCGAAGTTTATGCCTGGGCAGATCCTCCGTCCAGACCCGAAAGGCAAATACTCAAAGTCCCTCCCTTTGCCGTTGAGTGTGGCCGCGCTGCCTCCAGGGAGGAACCTCTCCGGCGCGAACTCCTCCGGCGTGTCCCATGACGCGGGGTCTCTAGCGAGAGCCCACGCGTTGACCATGAGCCGTGTCCCGGAAGGGATCGTGTAGCCGTCAATCTCGCAGTCAGCCATCGAGAGGTGAGGGATGAGGAGTGGCGTCGGAGGGTGCAGCCTCAACGTCTCCTTCACTGTAGCCCTCAAGTAGGCCATGTCAACGAGCTCCTCTTCCGTGACCACGTCTTGTTGTGGTTCTTCTCGGTCCTCGGCCCCAACTGCCGGCCCCAGTGTATGCCTCCTCCTGACCTCCTCTTGCAATTTGGCCATGACGTGTCTGTTATTCATCAGCTCAGCCATTGCAGATTCGAGCACAAGATATATCGTTTCTATCCCCGCTTGGAACATGTCCTGTTAATTATCATGTCAAGAAAAATACTCATTTTACCCCCTAATTGAATGGATTACTTACTTACCATCACGATCGCCTTTACATTGTCTGTGGTCAATCCGTACTCTTCTTGCAGAGAGAGTAAGACGTGTATGAAGTCCGAGCTGGCATCATCCTCCTGCTCGCGGTGTCGCCCCTGCTGGTCCATGAGCTTTAAGAACAGCTCGTCCCACCTCTTGCGAACCCTGATAGCCCTGCGGCACACCACCAAGCCGGTGAACACGCCCACTATTGCGAAGCCCGGAAAGTAGTCATCGAGGTTGAACCCCCCAAGGAGCGACATGTTGATGTCGGCCAGCTCGCGGACCAGCTTGTTCCTGCCATCGTCGCCGTGGTGTCTCCCGAGCACCGCGCGGCAGACGACGTCTGTCGCGTACGAGTGCAGGTGCTCGCTCATGTCCACCGCCGCGGCGGTCGCCGCCGATGCACGGATCTTGGCCACGGCTATGGGCACCTCTTCCTCACGTCCGTGGCGCAACGCGTGCACCTTCCTGGTGCTGAGCATGTGCGTCGTGACGACTTTCCTGGCCTGACGCCAGGGCTCGCCGTAGGGCGCGAAACCGACGTCGGACGAGCCGTAGAAGATGATGTCGGCAACGGCGGAGCGCGCCCTGGATGCGAGAGCGTGGTCGTGCGTGCGCAGGACGGCCTCGGCGGCGCGAGGCGAGGACACGACCACCGTGTTCACCGCGCCCAAGCGGAGGAGCATGAGGTCCCGGCCGTGCTTCCGGGAAAGGTCGCGGAAGGAGACGTGAGGCAGGGAGCCTACGAGGTGGAGGTGCCCGATCACCGGGAGCTTGAATGGAGGGGAAGGTGGGAGCGGCAGGTTTGGCCGCTGCTTGATTCTTCTTCGACTCCATCTTTTCCAACCGACGAGCAGTAGAACCAGTGGGACGAGGAACAAAAGCAAATCAAGCAATGCTTGAGCAGATGCGCCATGGATTGCTGCTTCACCAGCCATGGATCCAAATCATGCAGATGACCGATCTGATCACCTTGGTAAGAATAGTACTTACTATATATGGACAAATTTGCACGTCATTTTCCTAGTTGGCCAATTGACTGTAAAATACTACCGATTTCCATATATATATCTATAGGGAATTGCTAATTCTCAGCAGTGCACGAGGGCGGCCACCCGCATGCTACCTACCGCATGCGATGAGTCAGACTCCTTTTTTCCATGCTGAAAGCTTGCAAGCATTTTTTGTTTTTGTTTTCTTAGGCATCTTTAACGGGGCGATGCAAAATGGACACCTAAATTGTCTGCGCATCCATTTCCGTCGGCGGCGGACGCGAAAATGTTCATTTTTATCCACGCGTCTGTTTGCGTCTAGGGTGGCTCCAGCGGACCGAGACGCATATTATTTTTCCACTTTTTTCTCTCCTTTTCATTTAAACATAGTTACAACCATTACACAAACTAATACATAATTGGGAGCATGATTTTACACAAACTAACACATAATTTGGCACATGGTTTTACACAAAATAATATATAGTTTGGAACATAGTTTACACAAACTAAGTTAAAACATTGCAAAAATGAGGAAACCTAACT
This sequence comes from Lolium rigidum, assembly GCF_022539505.1. NCBI lineage: Eukaryota > Viridiplantae > Streptophyta > Magnoliopsida > Poales > Poaceae > Lolium > Lolium rigidum. Next base: position 49,974,644 of record NC_061514.1, on the reverse strand, counting down.
AGTGTTGGCTTCGCTGCTTTCTTATGTTCGCAGCTAAGAAAGAACACTCTCGGGCACTCTCATGCACTCCAAACTGGAAAATTCAAGTAATAATAGCCATGTTGGTCCTTTCGAGAAAGAACATCCAGAAACTGACACCAGTGGCTTCAATTGGCTTGTGGCATATTCGCTGCAAAGAAAGAACACACAGTTCTAACTATCGGTGTCCGAGCCGGACTCGCCGGTGTTGTACTGCCTGCGGCAGGATGTGTCGTCGACCACATTGACGATCATCTCGCCGTCCCCCTCGTAGAGGAAGGTGAGCTGGCAGTCGGGCTCAAGCGCGAGGTCGCGGGCGAACTTATCCCACCCCGTGTGCAGGTACATCTTGCCCCGCCCATCGAACAAGACCTCGACGGCCACTGGCAGAAGTTGCAGCTGGCCTCCCGTAGCCGCAACTGGACCGGCTCGATGCCATCGACGAACTCGACAAACTTGTCCGGGAGCCGCTTAAGGCCGAGAGGGTCATCGATGATGCGGAGGAGGAACTCGAAGCAGCGCTCCTCCTGCGAAGAGGATGACGGTGCAGGCCACGTAGACCATGGGGCGGTAGCTGCTCCACCTCGACGGCCTCGGCCCCGGGGGCGGCCACCTGCGACCTCGACCGCCTCCCCGGCCACCTGGACCCGCCATGGACTTCCTCGCCGGGCTGGCTGCGTCGCATGAAGAGCTTGACGGCGCTACGGTGGAGCTTGTGGCCGCTAGGGTTTGTATGGAGGAGTGGATTAGGAAGAAGAGCGTGCATCCTCTTATATAGGACGGAGGTAGGCGATGGGCGCATCATGTGTGGCATCGTCATTAGTACGTTGACGGAGGTGGGCGGCGGCCGCTCGGCAGGCAAAGCATCGCATTAACGTGGTGCAGACTGCCGAAGCGACGCAACAACGCTAGTCGCTGGCGCGTCTGAGAAGACGTATCGAGCCAGGGTCGCAAGCAGGCTTGCCTGATGAAATGTCCGTCAGACGCGAACGAACACTTTGCGCATCCGCCGAGACCCGTCCAAGTCGTATATTTGAGTCAAGTTTACATTGCCACGAACGGTTCGCTCACTACGCATCGCCCCACTAGAGTAGAGCCCCGACGCATTTTTCGACCCACGGAGGCAAACGGTCGATCCGTTTCCGTTTATGTTGCTTTGGTTGGAGATGCCCTTAATCCTTGTCTGCTAGTGCTCGTACTTGAGGTACGCTGTAAATCTCGGTCGCCTCCCTTTTCCTGCTTATGTCAGATAGATTGAAATTGTAGGACTAGGCTGAGTTAGAAAATCTTAGGTGCAATTTCTATTTATTTGTCAGTTATAAGGGAGGTTACAGCTGAGATATATTTTTGCTTAATCCATGATTGCAACTGAGATATTTCTCTGTTGCAAATCAGGTTGCAACTGAATTTTGTTAGCTCTAAAACGGCTCGGAACTGAGTTATTTGTCAGTTGCAAGTGAGGTTGCAACTCATAAATTTTTAGTTGCAAATGGAACTACAACTGAGTTATCTTAGTTGCAAGTGGGGTTGCAACCGAGCTTGTTCAGTTGCAAATATGTTTGCAACCAAGGTTTTTTAGTTGCAAATTGCTTGCAACTAAGATTTAGTTTGTATACTATTTTTAATTTTTGGTCCTTTGAGATTTTCTTAGTGGCAACAGGGGTTGCAGCTGGGATTTTTTAAAGTTGTAAGTCAGATTACAACTGAGTTTTTCCTAGTTGCAAGTTGCTTGGGTTGCAACGTAGTTATTTTTGAGTTCAAAGGGAGGTTGCAATTGAAATTATTTTTCCATTTGTCCTTGAGTTGCAAGTTGGGTTGCAACTGATATTTCTATTTGTTATAATTGACGTTTTAATTGAGTGTTTTCAACTAAGATTGCAAGCTAGGTTGCTATTGTGGATACGCTGACTTGGTATACCATGATAGGCCCTTGATTCTGGTAAGCATGGGTGACCCACTAATAGTGGTGAGGCTTATGGCCCAACTAGACGGCCAGTTGCCGGAAAAAAGTGCAGGTGGGATCGTTCCGGAAACCAGCTACCGGATCTGGCCCATGGTGAAGGTTGTCCGGATCTAGAACATGCATGACAAGGAAAACTTAAAGTCGTATCCGGTAGGATTTCTACCTTTGTAAACCCTAGATCCGGAGCCTTTATATGCTGGATCCTGAGAGCCCCTAGGGCAGAACAACACAACTCATTGTAATCGTGCATTTGTTGCCTTATAGTGAATTATAGCAGCACGTAAAAATTTGCCACTGTTGCGAGATCTGAATCTTGGTAGCTCTTGTGACCCCATCCTGGTGACTCATTGCCCTATAGTTGGCACCCGCCATGGGTCCAGCGGCTCAGGAGGCCAGATCCAGACGGGATCCACCTTCATAGGCATCGTCAACACTGTCACCGTCGGGAGTGTCCTCTAAGCGGGCAACATCCCATCGTCCCCCAATGACGAGTGGTAGATTCCGGCTAAGAAAAACACCGTCTACTGCTATGTCATTCCCTTTGACGAAATTAACATCTTCATTGGAGAAACTAGAGATTCCGCTAGGCTTGCCAGATCAAGCCCCGCATGAACCATTGTTTAACTAGATACATTTGCGGGAGATCGATCTGGGCATGACTCGCCTTTGGACGGATCTACCTCAGATCTGAAAAATTCAAGGCCCACCCAAACGGCCTCTGTGGTAAGTATGACGGTGGAAGACTAATGCAAATCCACCTTGATTTCCCCGGTGTTAGAGAAGCAAAGGTATCACTTCATTCACTACATCGGATCTATATTCGGATCTGCTCCTGAGGGGAACGCAAGATTCGATGAGCCCATCGTAGAGGACAAAAACGATAAATCTATGTTGGATGCTTTCAACCTTGAATTCGACGATATTTCGCCGATGCATTCACATGAGTATGAGGCAGCCCTCAAGAATTACAATGAATAATTAGCACCTGTCGACCAACTCCCGGCCGCACAACAGGTTTTTGCAACCATAAAGGAGCCGGCAGGGGAAGGAAACACCAACGCTCCATCCAACACAGAAGAAGACCCTATAGTGGGCCAAGAAAACGAGATCATGAGTGACGCTGGTCGGAACACCCCTCCGCCACCATAGAATATGTTCCCACCACAAAAGAAGTGCTCCCACCCGGCACCGCAAGTACCCCTGCACGACTCTGTGGTGATATTATGAAGTTCGGACATCTACTGGTCACACCAATCTTGTTAGATCATGTAAAGGAGGTAACGAGGCTCGATGGCATGCATGAGGAGCTTCTCATGGAAGCCATGAAAATCGAGCGAGCTTCAAAGGAAATTGTGTAGCTTCAAAAGAAATCATGCAAGCCTACAAATCAACCGTATAACTTCAGAAGAAACTCACGGTGGAATACAAGGAAGTGCAGGAGCAAAATAAGAAGAGACGTAGTGATAATATCACCCCTCACAACCTCAACTTTGACACCACCCAACCCAAGCCCAAAATTGTCGTCGTGGTGAACGAGCAGATGCCATAGGATGGCTTAGATTGGGGCCGAATGGACGCTAGAGGATTCGGGGGAGGGTTTGTGATCAGGTGGGATGAACTTCCGGATGGTTTCCTCAAGAACTTGGCCAAGGCCGGAGGTTGAAGAAGAAAGACACAAGGAAGAACTCGCTCTAGATCACCATGTTCATTGATTCTCACAAGTTACAGTGTCTTTGATTCTCTCTCTGTTGCTCGCCCGTAAGGAGGGCTGCCCCCTCTCCTTATATAGGGGAGAGGGTGGCTTACAGTGCAAGAAACCCTAATGGCATCTTTGACTAGACAAATTACTTTACAAAGCTACTTTAATCACAGATGACGCCGGGGTCCTCTTTAATCAGGGCTGCTGATGTCCTCCGGCTTCTTTTAGCGTCATCCCTCTCTTTGGCGCCGTGGCTCCGATTAAAGCCACTTTGCTTAGCTCATCCTTGTCTTCTTGCTCGAAGAGAATCTTTGACCAGTCCTGCCGACAGGCCCTTCTTTCCGGTAACTTCTTTACCGGGTTCCGGCATGCCCCCTTGGGGATGCCGGCTTGGTTTCACTTAGCCCAAGCTCCTACCTTTGTTACCGGTAAGAATATTAAATCGGTATCTCGATGGCTCAAACCATCCGGTTTGGCATGCCTTTGGCATACCGGGGGTTATCCCCCCAACATTAGTCCCCGAAGCTGGTATAGTCTGGTGGATTCTATCCTACAGACCATGCCAGGTTTTCATCTTTTTAGGATACCGGTTTAATCTCTCCGGCCTGAGCTTGGATTTGGCATCTTTGCCTTTTTTTGTCTTTCCTCTCTTTACAAGGCAACTTCCGGCATCTCTCTTTTCCGGCATTTTTTGCATTTACTCCTTCCTCGGCGGAGTCGAGAATATTTTGGGCCCCGCGCCTGTCAGTGACATGCGCACTGTTAACTGCCACGCCAGTGTCAGTTGTCACTTCGCTTCGACTCCCGCGCGGTCATTAAATGCCCCACTGCAGATCCCACTAGCCGTTTTGGATCCCGTGTGTGCCTCCGTGTGGCGTCCATTTTCTCGCGTGTATCTCCTCGCCACGTGGCGGCCCGTGGTGCGAACCGCCGCGGGCCGCGAGGCGAACCGCCGCGGCCCAGCGGTTTTCAGCCCACCTCCCTTCTTCTTTATAAGGACAACCGCCGCTCCTTCTTCCTTTTCTCGCATTCTCCACTTCTTCGCGCACAGTGCTCCTCGCCTCTGCGCCTTCGCCGTTCTCCGTCCGCCGTCGCTCGCTCAAGCTCCGGCGCCCGGTGGACTCACGCCGTGCTTCCGCCGGACCTCGCTGTGCGGGAATCTTCAGCAAAGATCTTCACCGCGCCCGCTGCATTCGTGCTTCTCCGCGAGCTTCTCCGCCTCGCCGTCGACGGTGGTCGTTGGCGACCGCAGGCCCTCTCCTTTGCCGGCGGAAGTCTTCCTTAGCGACCGCGCCGCTCAAGGTTGGTAGCAATCTTACTTTGCTCGCCGTTTGCTTGCTTTTCAGATCTTGGGTCTGCGGTGTTCTTATTTCTTCTTTTTCTTTGGTTTTCTTCTTACTCGTAGATCTTCACGCGGGGTTCAAGTGTGGGATTTCTGTTTTTCTGCCTAGTCATCCAATGTCTGACGAGGAATCTTCCTCCGCACCCTCCTCTTCTTTTTCCGCTAAGCGCCGTAGGCAATCTCCCGGCGAATCCACGGCTTCAGATCCGATGGACACCGATTCCGACAACCATCAGGAATCCGGTAGCCACCAAGAGTCCGGTGGCCACTTAGAATCCGGTAGCTTTAGCCAAGCTTCCGGCAGCCAAGAAGCGAGTAGCTCTGGCCAAGCCTCTAGTAGCTCTAGCCAATCATCCGGCGCAGAGCCTTCCCCAATCACCCGCGGAGCCTGGATGGGCTCCAATGTCACTGAGTATGAGATCGATTGGTTATACCGGTCCCGCAGGATTCCGGAAGGAGTAGTCTGCCGGATTCCCGGTGACGAAATTGAACCGGACCCCGAGCCCGGTGAACATGTTGTTTTTCTCGCTCACTTTGAGCGTGGCTTCGGCCTTCCTGCCTCCCCTTTTTTCCGGGAGTTTCTAGATTTCTACGAACTCCAACCTCACCACCTTCCTGGCAACGCCATCTTTTACCTTTCTTGCTATGCCACCTTCATGGAGGCCTATATCGGCATTCGTCCCACTCGTGAGACGTTTGCCCGCTTCTTTTGTTTGCGGATAAACTCCGTCCAGGGCAAGGAAATCCCTAAGCCCAAACCACCTGTGGAGTGCGGATCTTGCATCGTTGGCTCCCGTCAAGGGAGCACTTTTCTTAAGTTTGCCGGCCTCGAGTCCTGCCGCGCCTGGCAAGGAACCTTTTTCTATGTGAAGAATGACGGCCGCGCCAATCTCATCGATCTTCCTCCGTTCCAAGCGGGGCCTCCTAGTAGAACCAACTGGAGCTACAACCCGAAGACGGATCACGCCGAAACCAACCGGGTGGTACGCTTCTTGGCTTCTTTGAAGAAGGAGACCAACATCTGCTCTGATGATATCATCCGCACCTTTATATCGCGCCGGGTGCTTCCTCTGAAGCGCCGCGTGCATAGGATGAGCGAGATGTATGGCCCCGGCGATCCTACCAAGATCACAAGCCGCCCTCTTAGCAAGAAGGATGTCGTTCGCAAGGCTAAGCAGATTTGCCAAACTGCTATGCCATTTGATTGGGAATGGGGCTTGCTTCCCCTCAGCACTACTAACCCTCCGACCCAAGAAGTAAGGGATTACGCAATTGGGATTGTCTTTGCCGGTAACTTTCTCGCCTTTGTTAACCTTCTTTTTCGTGTTTCAGGCCAAGGACCGCTTCCCCCTCATCGAGGCAGAGCGACGCGGGATTCCGGTGAAGCGCGCCCTTGACTCCTTCGACCCAGACCCCTATATTTTTTGGAAGGATCTGAAGATGGGCAGGACTCCGGCTGCGCGCCTTGGCCGGGACCCGCCGGAGCCAACCGGGTCCTCCGATGACCTGACCATGCTCGAGGTATTTTTCTTTTCCGGTTTCTTGTACTTTTCCGCTATCGCCTTCTTGCGAATTTTTCCTTAGCTATGTTCAACTTACAGATCCACGAGCGCGCGCCGCCCCTGCGCGTTGAGGCCGGCCAGGAGTTTGTGGACAAACTCATGGCCCAAGGCCAAAAGAACAAGCAGCCGGCATCTAAAGCCGATTCCAGCCAGGCCCCTCCCTCCAAGCGCTTCCGGACTGAGCCTGTGGGGGAGAAGGAAGTGGGCGTGCGCCGCTACGGGCGCAAGGTGATGCCGACTGCTTCCGGGTAAGTTTTTTATTTTCTTGCTTGCCTCTTTTTGCCAAGTTCTATTTCCGATTGCTTTTTTCCAACTATTTGTCTTTTCTTTTTCTCAGCCCTGCGCTCAAGCTTGGCCCAAGGCCATCGGGCTCTGAGGGTTCCGCAAGGACCTCAACCCCTCCTCCTCGCTCAAGCCCGGCACCATCTGGTGCCGGCAACACCTCTGCCTCCCTTTCGGGGGGCACAACAAATTCGGGGCGTGCGGCCCCTTCATCATCAGATCACCGCACGGAGGAGGATCTTTCCATTCTCCAAGAGAACCAAGATACCGGCGCCAGCAACATCGGCGCCGAAGAAGAAGAAACTGCTGGGCGGGAGGAGCCGGAGGCTCCGCCCGTCCCTAAAAAGATGACAACTTCCGCGCCGGAATCTTCCGCGCCGGAAGGCTCCAAATCGGGTGACGCGCCTAGCGCTCCCCCTTCTCCACGAACCATCCTCATGCCGCCGCCAGACGCTCCTCGCGCCAAGCCCTCCAGGGCCGCTCCAACTGCGCCGCCGCCCAAGACCTCCAGGCTGATCAAGGGGAAGGCGACGGCCTCCAGCGCCCCTTCCGGCGGCCAGCAGCCCCTGGTGCTGCATGTCGCCAAGGCCGCCAAGGATACCGCTACGAAGGCCACCGGCCTCCTTGGCCGTATTACTGAGTTCCAGCGCAAAGGCCAGGACTTGGGGCATCTTCTGCCCTACGCCCAAAAGTGGAACGCCGCGGACATGACTCCGGCGACCCGCGGCTTGGGCAAGGACAGGCTGCCGGCACCTGATCCTGTCGGGGACCGGTCTTCCGAGGAGCACTTCATGCGGCTTCGCAGCGCCGTGAAAGAGCTCGACAGCGCGTGGTATGATTCCACGAACAACTTGATGGTACGTTCTACTAACTTTTTTCAATCTTTACCGGTTTCCTCGCTTTCGGCTTTGCTCTATTTTTAATTCATGCCGGTTTCTCTCTTGTCTATCTTCCCAGTCCCCGAGTTTTGGGGTGAGAGCGCAGCTCTCAGCGCAAAACTTAATTAAAAACTTAGCGTGAAACCGGCACTGCCAGTCCCCGAGTTTCGGGTTAAGAACTTTGTTCTTAGCGCAAAACTTATCTTAGAAACGCGCAAAACCGGCACCGCCAGTCCCCGAGTTTCGGGTTAAGAACTTTGTTCTTAGCGCAAAACTTATCTTAGAATCGCGCAAAACCGGCACTGCCAGTCCCCGAGTTTCGGGTTAAGAACTTTGTTCTTAGCGCAAAACTTATCTTATTTCTTTTTCTTGAACAGCTCACGGCTGACGCTCGGAAGGCCCTCTTTGAGGAGCTTCTATGGGAGCATCGGGAGCTCGCTGAGGCACACGATAAGTGCCAAGGTAATTTTGTACAACCGGCATCTTTTTACCGGAAACCTTTTTTCCTTCTGACATTTATAATCTTTGCTTAACAGTGATCCCGGAAGCTTCCATCGAGGCTCTCAAGGAGCAGCTCGCTGCGGCCCAACGTACAACTTTCTCTTTTCTCCTGTTAACTTGTTTTTCTCTTCATCTTTACCAGCACAATCGTGTTAACATCTTCTTTTTCGGGTTGCAGGGGAGAAGGACGAGCTCATCCGGCGGCATCAGGAAGAGCTCAGTGCCCAGAAAACCAGCTACCAGGAGCTCAAGTCTCAGCTCATCCAGCTGGGGCTCGACCATGCCAAGGCCATCAAAGCCGCTGAAGCTGATGCAGCGGCCAAGATGGATGAGGCTCTGGAAGATGCCAGCAATGCCACTGTGGTGTTGCGCGCTGAGCTGGAGGAGCTGGCCAAGGCCCGGAAGGGTGCCGAGGAGAGAGCTGCGCGCCTGGAGGAGGAGCAGAAGGGGTGCAACCAGTTGATCCTACAAACGGATACACTTGCTTACCGTAAGTCCTTTCCTTTTGCATTCTTTGACTACCGCATACGAGCCTTTTTTCTTCCAACTGTATTTTCTCTTTCGCTATCTTGCCTCCCGGTTACATCATTCCTTCCGGTTGAATTTTTCTTTCCGGTTGAATTTTCTTTCGGATTCTTTTCCTTAGCCTTTTTCTTTCTTTACACAGGCCTTTTTCCGGACTCTCAGAGGTATGCCGTCAAGAAAGTTGACGAGCACCGCACTGCCCAAGGCCAAGCGAATCTCGCCGTGCCATGGACGCCCCACGACCATCTGGTCGCGCTAAACGCGCGGGTGTCTCACATGCGCGCCATAGATCGCAATTTATCTGATATTCCTGATGTAGCTACCCAGCTCTTCAGGATTCTGTGGCCTGGCGAGGAGGTGCCGGATACTTTCTCCCTCATCAGCGATCGTCTCATGGGCGCCGGCAAGAGGATCCGCGAGTGCCAGTGCTCTGCTGCCCGTGCTGGAGCGGACTCTGCTCTCCGCGTCGCTTGCTCCTGGTACCCGGAGCTTAACCTGGACGCCCTTACCGGCGTGCGCGAAGGCGCGGAAACCGATCTGGACCCGATCCTCACCGCTAAGCGGCAGGATCGTGCGTACCACATTGCGGAGTACGCCGACATGCGCACCTTCATCCCTCCCCCTCCTGACGTCAAAGATTATCTTGATGAGGAGGAGGATGAAGCCGAGGAGGAGCCCCTGGACGACGCTGGTGCTGGCGATGCCCCTCCGGAAGCCCCTGCTGCCTGATGATCTTCTACTGAATGTTTGCCTGTGATATATCTGTTGGTCCTGTTTATCTTAAAACAATGCTCGTTAAATTCTGCCCCGGTATGCCGGGGCTTATGATGTAAAACTTTAAGTCCGCTTTTGCTTATCCTACAACATTTTATGCCGGTAAGTTATACCGGTAGCTAATTATCTTAAGTTTGCTTTAGCATATTTGCTTTTGGTTCTGCTTTTATCCTGCACTGCAAAGATTTCCCAATCGTTTCCGCATCCAATCCGATGCACACTTGGTTCTTTTGCCTTGGCTCTGCCTGCCTTCTCTGGGCGTTCTTTGGCGTATGAGCACAAGGTTCTTTCACCAAACAAGCATTTTCTTGAACTTAGAAATAACTTCGAAATTTTGCAAAAAACCGGTTAAACCGGGATTAGTTAAATTTTCCGGATTGTTCTTTCCTGCTCTCCCTCTTCGCAGTTCATGTGCTTATCTCCTACCGGTTTATCTTGCTTGCCATGAAGCCGGTTTGCGGACAGCAGCAGAGTCGAAGACTCCGGTAGGATTTGGCACACTACTAAACCGGAAAGAAAAAACATTCAATAAGCAACCGGTAAACTGAAAAAATAAACAAGTTACATGCAACCTTATTGGGGTAGTCCCCGAGATTCATTCAAGGTTCCGACATCTTTTATTCATAGCATGTAAGGTACAAAAAAGGAACTTCTTACACCACAACTTCAAGAGTAGAAAGGACGCAACAGAGCTACGTTCCATGGACGCTTGCTCTCCTCTCCGGACTCTGTCCGCCTTTCCTTTTTTCCACTCCTGTGCATCGATCAAGTAATATGCATCATTGTGAAGCACCTTGCTTACAATGAAGGGACCTTCCCATGGTGGCAAAAGCTTATGCCGGCCTTCAGTGCGCTGCACTAGGCGTAGTACGAGATCTCCTTCCCGGAAAACTCTCGGGTTAACCTTCCGGTTATGATAGCGTCTGAGGTTTTGCTGGTAAATGGCTGTTCTTGCCAAAGCTAGCTCTCTTGCTTCTTCTAGCAAGTCAACATCATTTTCTCTGGCCTCTTTGACCTCTTGCTCAGTATAGAGCTGTACCCTTGGTGAATCATGAATGATGTCGGTTGGTATGACCGCTTCTGCTCCGTAAACCATGAAGAACGGAGTGTATCCGGTAGACCGGTTTGGAGTTGTTCTTATACTCCACAGTACCGATGGTAGCTCATCGAGCCAACATCCCGGTGACTTTTCCACTGCATCAATGAGTCTAGGTTTGATACCGGAAAGTACCAAAGCATTCATTCTTTCCACTTGGCCATTGCCTTGTGGGTGTGCTACTGAGCACAAATCCAACCGGATGTTGTTGTCCTCACAAAACCTTTTGAATTCACCTTGAGCAAAGTTGGTTCCATTGTCAGTGATGATGCTGTGCGGGTATCCATACCGCAAAATGACATCTTTTAAGAATTTTACCGCGGTATGCCCATCACACTTTGCGATAGGTTTTACTTCTAGCCATTTGGTGAATTTATCTACCATAACCAAGATGTGAGTCATGCTGCTTCTTGCAGTTTTGAATGGACCAACCATATCAAGGCACCAAACGGCAAACGGCCATGTTAATGGTATTGTTTTTAAACCGGATGCTAGAGTATGATTTTGCTTGGCGTACCTCTGGCAGCCGTTGCATTTTCTTACCAAATCCTCAGCGTTTTCCAAAGTAGTGGGCCAATAAAACCCATGCCGGAATACTTTTGCTACCAGCGCCCTTGATGAAGCATGATGCCCACATTCTCCTTGGTGAATTTCCTCAAGCATTTCTTTTCCTTCTTCCGGTTCCACACAATGTCCTTTGTTTCATTTGTCGGCTTGAATGCCGGTGAGCCCAAGTTTCCACTCATTGCCGCTAAGCTCGACTGTGAGGACTGAGCCAGCGCAACCGCTGTTTGCATCCTTTTCTTTTCCTCCGCGATCACCAGTGATTCCGCTAGGTTTGATCCGGCAGATGCAGTTTCCAGTGAGACTTTATAGTTCCCTACTACAGTCAAGGGTCCACGAGGTGCCGGCATCTTCATCTTGAGGTAAGCCGTATGAGTGGTAGCCATGAAAGCTGCCAGTGCTGGTCTTCCCAACAACGCATGGTAAGGACTGTCTAGATCCACCACCTCAAACTCAACATTCTCAACCCGGCAATTGTCACGTCCTCCAAATGCCACGTCCACCCGAACTTTTCCTATCGGGGCGCAGGACAAGCCCGGAACGATTCCGTGGAACGTTGTGCGCGTTGGCTGAAGCATGTTTTCTGTTATGCCCAACGTACGCATGGTGTGCTTGTACATGATGTTTATGCTGTTGCCGTTGTCTATCAGCACCTTGCTGAACTTTACTCGAGTCTGTGGCCCTTTCATGATTGGGTCCACAACAAGAGCATATCCACCCGGATTCGGCATGATCTTAGGGTGATCCTTAAATGACCAGGTAATTTCCTGATCTGACCACAACATGTACTTGGGGACTGCCGGCATCACGGCATTGACCTCCATGGAGCGGCGGTGTACACTTTGCCTATCTGTTGGCTCAGTGACAAAGACCACACAGCACATATCCGGACCTTCGTAAACATTCCGGCCTAAAGGTGCCGGTGGAGGTGGTTGATCATTATTTTGTTCCACCCGGTTAACTCCGTCGATACTGCTGCCGGTTTGGCTGCACCGGTAAGGCGTTTGCCCCGGTAAGTGGCGGTGGTGGTGGTAGCTGTTATTGCCGCAGCATGTCTTGTGGTGGCTGTGCATCTTTTACTGTTCCCTTTTGCATCAAGTACTTGGTCCAGGTACAATCCTTCGTCAGATGGTTTGACGGGTGTGCCGGATTCGGTGTGTGCCACCGGCAAGGTTGGTCCATGGCAGCTTCCATGGTGTACTTTGCGGGTTCTTGCCGCTTTCTTTTCCGGACCCGGGGTTTCTTTTCCACCCATTGTTTCTTAGGACCCGCCCATGGCTGCGATCCGGTTCTTTGCCTCCGATCGCCGCCGGCCTCGGAGTTTTCCTCGCACAGCGAGCAACTTGCTGCGGACCGTACCTTCGATCCGGAAAATCTTCTCTTCTTTTGTTATTCCGGTTATCCCGGTGTTGCTCGTGGCCCAGCCTGCTCCGGCTCAGGTTGCACCGCCGGCTGCGTTGGGTCTCCCAACGCATAGCTATCCGCCACACGTATCATCTCTCGCCAACGTTGTCGGCATGTTCCGCCGCAGCTTTTGCCACAACGGTGAACCTCTCCTCGCACCCACCGCTAAACCAAGCAATGGCCTGTGCCTCGATTACCCCTTCACAGGAGTTCCTTGTAGTGTTCCACCGGGCCAGATAATCCCGGTCTGTTTCGTTTGGGCGCTGTACGCACAGAGCGAGTTGCTGCGGCCTGTTTGGCCTCTGATAAGTACTGCTGAAATTGCTCACAAAGGCCTCCTCAAAATCCAGCCAGCCATTTATGCTTCCTGCCGGCAAGTTGTTTAGCCAGATTCTTGCCGGTCCAACCAAAAATGATGGTATGATCCTCACGGCCCAACGCCGATTTCCTCCTCCTGCTACGGTTCCTCCACCGCCCGCGACGTATACCGCGGTCACGTAATCCGCGAGCCAGTCTTCCGGCTTCGTGGTGCCATCGTATGTTTTTGTGTCACGGGGCAACATAAAGGTGCGAACTGGTGGTTTTTCTTTCATGATCCTTGGACCAAAGCATTTTGGGCCTGGAGGACCTTCCTCCTCGACTATTTCTGACAAGTACACTCTATCCAGACGGTGCCTCGCATCCCGTTCCGGTAAGTATCTCTCTCCCAGGCGTTCTCCCAAAGCGTTGCGGAAAGCTGCCGGTCTTGCAGAATCAGCTTCATCATAACATTCCGGTACCGCGGCCCTTGCCTGCCGGTACCTCGGGGGATCCATTTCCTCCTCCTCATACGCTGCCCTTGCAGGTCGATAATTTTGCCCGGTCTCGTATCTACCGGCATGATTGTTTCCGGCATAGCCGCCTCTGGCGTAGCCTCGTTCTGCCCCTTGGCTTTTTCTACCGGCATCATGTTGCCCGGCTTGTTGTTTTCCGGCAAGAACCGGATCGTACACAGTCATCTGCTGTGCGTTCACGTCTTTTTCTCTTTTTCTGTCCGGATGGGGGGACGATGCCTGCCCATGGGACTTGCTTCCGGCATTCCTTGTCGAACGCGCGGATTTTGAAGCCACAGCCTTGTTTAGCTTATCAAGCTGCTCAGCATTTTGCTGCTCGCTCGTTTCAAGAAGTTCCCGGACACGCTCTTGCTGTTTTGCCAGAGCGTCCCCGGAAAGCGAGTCACATAGCGCTACAGCAGCTTTAGCAGCTTTTATTGTTTTATCCAGGCTACTGTACTTAGGTTTCTCTACAATACTCACAGATGCAGATGTGCTTTTGCCGGCAGCAATTTCTTTGCGCAAATCCTGATCTAGATTGCGAGCCTTAAGCCGGTTTTCCGGCATCCTAGCAGCATGCGCGCTAACAGAAGCAAAGCCATGGGCAGCGTTATACTCACGTACAGTTAGGTTCAGCTCGCGCTGCGCCCTGACGATGTCCTTGCCGCTCTCGAGCATCTTTTGGCGCTGCGCCTCCAGCTCCGCCTGAGCCGCTGCCGGGTCGATGTTCTGCGCGATGGGGGTGGCGAGGACGTTCATTGCCGCTTGGAGCGGTGTCTCCGGTGGTGCGGATGATGCTCCCGCTGCGCCTGCGCCTCGCTCCAGCGGTGGCTTGGCCGCGCGGGTCGAAACCGCACGCCCAGCGCCTTCACCCACAGCTTCTTTGCCGGCGTCGACCGCGCCAGCCATCATCACCTCCACGCTCCCTGGAGCGCGGCCTGCATGTAGCCATCTTGGCGGATCCGGCGCCACCAGCACCGGCGAGAGGCACTGGCGCACAGGAACGGTGCCGAAGTAGATGCGGTGGCTGCCGAACTCGATGATGCGGCCGTTCTTGGGGAAGATGCCGCCGTTGGCGAAGCAGCCCGCGTTGTCATTGATGAAGTCCATGGCGTAGATGCGCTGCACCAACGCGGAGACCGTACGCTGACCGGCGACGTCGAGGATGCCCGCCCGAATGTGAACTCCTTCAAGCGCCACTTCCAGCCCCACGGTGGGCGCCAACTGTCGTCGTGGTGAACGAGCAGATGCCATAGGATGGCTTAGATTGGGGCCGAATGGACGCTAGAGGATTCGGGGGAGGGTTTGTGATCAGGTGGGATGAACTTCCGGATGGTTTCCTCAAGAACTTGGCCAAGGCCAGAGGTTGAAGAAGAAAGACACAAGGAAGAACTCGCTCTAGATCACCATGTTCATTGATTCTCACAAGTTACAGGTCTTTGATTCTCTCTCTGTTGCTCGCCCGTAAGGAGGGCTGCCCCCTCTCCTTATATAGGGGAGAGGGTGGCTTACAGTGCAAGAAACCCTAATGGCATCTTTGACTAGACAAATTACTTTACAAAGCTATTTTAATCACAGATGACGCCGGGGTCCTCTTTAATCAGGGCTGCTGATGTCCTCCGGCTTCTTTTAGCATCATCCCTCTCTTTGGCGCCAGGGCTCTGATTAAAGCCACTTTGCTTAGCTCATCCTTGTCTTCTTGCTCTGAAGAGAATCTTTGACCAGTCCTGCCGACAGGCCCTTCTTTCCGGTAACTTCTTTACCGGGTTCCGGCATGCCCCCTTGGGGATGCCGGCTTGGCTTCACTTAGCCCAAGCTCCTACCTTTGTTACCGGTAAGAATATTAAACCGGTATCTCGATGGCTCAAACCATCCGGTTTGGCATGCCTTTGGCATACCGGGGGTTATCCCCCCAACAAAAATAAACCTACACTAGTATGCGGACAAGTGCCGACAAGCACAGGTAAGAGCATCTCTACCAGAGACTGAACTCACCGAAACTCAAAATGGTGAGTTCAGTATCCCAAAAACATAGGTTCGGTTGATTTTGGCACTCGCGCATAATAGAATCCGTAAATACGAACTGAAAAAATGAAATTATTTTTTTGCGGGAGAATTCAGCGATGAACATATATTAAGACGATAGTTCTTACTCCTATTGAGCATCAAACTTACATAATTTGTACTACGAAAATGGAATTAACTTAAAATCCTCCGCCCCGCGGCCTAATTTACACATAAATTAGGCCCCGGTGGCCTCTACGTGCGGCGGCGGAGTGGGTGGCGGAGGAAGGCGAGGCGGCCTACTCCGAGTCGAGCTCCGCGATCTCGAGTTTCACGTGGCGGACGCGTGCCTCCCGGCGTGTCGC
The DNA here is from genome assembly GCF_022539505.1 of Lolium rigidum. NCBI lineage: Eukaryota > Viridiplantae > Streptophyta > Magnoliopsida > Poales > Poaceae > Lolium > Lolium rigidum. Next base: position 49,958,855 of record NC_061514.1, on the reverse strand, counting down.
CTCGTATTCACGGACCTGGTGGATAGCGTCGGCCTCCTCCTGGCGGAATCGAGCTCCTGCCTCCGCCTCGGACACGGTCGCGAGCTGTGCGATCACGGCCTCCTCCTCCCGGTCGTCGTGGACGTAGTCGCTGGTGGAGAAGGTTGGAGCCAACGGTGCGTCCTTCTTTTCCTCTGAACTATTGTCGTACATCGGCGGGAGAGGGGGTGGCGAGACCCGCTGGAGGAGGAGCCCTCGCCGCCATTTGTGTAACGAGCGAGCTTCCCCGGGGCGTGAGCCCCCAGTTCATCCATCGGCAAGCGCTGCGCTTGCCCCCCCGACCGGTTCCATTTCCACCGCTCCGCCTTGATGACCCACAAGTATAGGGGGTGTATCGTAGTATTTTCGATAAGTAAGAGTGTCGAACCCAACGAGGAGCAGAAGGTGTTGACAAGCTGTTTCGATGAAGGATTCACTGTAAGTGCTCATAGACAAGTATTCAGGGGGTTTTGATGTAGCAGATGAATAAAGTACGAGTAAGTAAAGTGCGAGAGAAATAATTGCAGCGAGTGGCCAAATCCTTTTTACCACAAAGGACAAGCCGGTTTGTTTACTTATAATGACCAAACGTTCTTGAGGACACACGGGAATTTAGTCTAGTGCTTTCGCTTCATATAGTTGATTAATCTTCATTGTTTTGATAAGTGTTGTGTGGGTGAACCTATGCTAATGCACCGCCCTTCCTAGGACTAATACATACTTGTGATTATACCCCTTGCAAGCATCCGCAACTACAAGAAAGTAATTAAGATAAATCTAACCACAGCCTTAAACTCTGTGATCCTGCTATCCCTCATGCATCGATATACCAACGGGGGTTTAGGTTTCTGTCACTCCGGCAACCCCGCAATTGGCAAACGAGTACAAGATGTATTCCCCTAGGCCCATAAAGGTGAAGTATTATGTAGTCGACGTTCACATGACACCACTAGAAGAATAACACCACAACTTAAATATCATAACATTGAATATTACTCAACCATAATTTACTACTAACATTTAGACTTCACCCATGTCCTCAAGAACTAAACGAACTACTCACGAGACATCATATGGAACATGATCAGAGGTGATATGATGATGAATAACAATCTGAACATAAACCTTGGTTCAATGGTTTCACTCAATAGCATCAATAACAAGTAGAAATCAATACCGGGAGAGTTTACCCTATCAAACAATCAAGATCCAACCCAAATTGTTACAGCGGTGACGATGTGCAGTGCTGCGCGTAGTTGACGTGTGTCTCTCCGTTCAGCACGCGACCGTTGGGAACCCCAAGAGGAAGGTGTGATGCGTACAACAGTAAGTTTCCCTCAGTAAGAAACCAAGGTTTATCGAACCGGTAGGAGCCAAGAAGCACGTTGAAGGTTGATGGCGGCGGAGTGTAGTGCGGCGCAACACCGGGGATTCCGGCGCCAACGTGGAACCTGCACAACACAACCAAATTACTTTGCCCCAACATGACGAGTGAGGTTGTCAATCTCACCGGCTTGCTGTAACAAAGGATTAGATGTATAGTGTGGATGATGATGTTTGCGAGAAAACGAGTAGAACGAGTATTGCGATAGATTGTATTCGATGTAAAAGAATGGACCGGGGTCCACAGTTCACTAGAGGTGTCTCTCCCATAAGATAAATAGCATGTTGGGTGAACAAATTACAGCTTGGGCAATTGACAAATAAAGAGGGCATGACCATGCACATACATGTTATGATGAGTAGTGTGAAATTCAATTGGGCATTACGACAAAGTACATAGACCGCTATCCAACATGCATCTATGCCTAAAAATTCCACCTTCAGGTTATCATCCGAACCCCCTCCAGTATTAAGTTGCAAACAACAGACAATTGCATTAAGTATGGTGCGTAATGTAATCAACAAATACATCCTTAGACATAGCAGCCTAATCGGGCAGGGCTCACCTTGGAGGCAATAGAGGAAAGAAGATCCCTCAGGCGGCAGCGGCGGCCGGTTCCACCCGTCGCCGACCTCCTCCTGAAGCCGGCGCCCCCTACAGCAGCAACGGCGTTCTGCCCCGGCGTCCTCCTCCAGTTAGCTCAAGGTGCCACCAGATCCGCGAGCGCCCATCTCGCCCATCTCCCTGTGCGGCCAGCATCCACCTACAGCCGGCCAAGACGCCACAGCGCCGCCAGCTCATGCTCACGCGCGCCAGGCCACCAAGCTGCAGCCACCAGCCGCTCGGCCCGCGTCACCACTGCTCCGATCGCCCGCAATTCGATCGGATTGAAGATCCGGAGTTCCGTGGCGCGTGATGGGGCCTCGCGCGTGATGGGGCGGCTCTGGCCGGATCCTGCGCGTGCCGCCGGCGCATCGGCTCCTCCCTGCGTCGGCGCGGCCAACCGTTGGATCCAGATTCCGCCGCCTAGCGGAGGACGAGGATTCGACGAGAAGACGCGGGAGACAGCGGAGGAGGCGGCGTGGTCGGTGCTTGGGTTTGAACCAGCGAGTGCAGCAGATCGGGCGGTTGCCGGAATTGTCCCTAGAGGAGGTGAGAGAAGACTACGGACAAAGATCGGATTCCCGACGTCCGAGTCCAGGGAATGGCCAAGGTCCGCGTCGCCGGAGGTATGTTTTTCGTCGTGCGGGTTGTCGGAGCGGGCAAGGTCCGCGTCGCCGCCGCCGAGGGAGAAGGTCAAGAGGTCTGTGATGAGGGCGGCGTCCTCGTCGCCGGTAGGCCTGCGGCCTTCCCGGATGCCGCGGATGAAGCCCTGGAGAGGCCCGCTTCCGCGTCGTCGAGTCACGCCGGCACCTGTCTTTTTGGGGACTTCCTTGCTGCAGCCATGGCACGTCGGCCGGCGGCGATCGCGCCGGTGGATCCTTCGTTGGGGTCTACTACCTCCGTGGTGCTTGGGGCGTCTCCGACGCTGAGTCGTGTGGTGGTGGAGGCGACGCCGGCAGCTTCGCCTTCGGTGACGGCCGAGGAGCCGACGGTGCGGCCGTTGATCGCGGCGGGTCTCGAGCCGCGATTTAAACCGGCGGATGCGGCACTGGAGGCCTCCTCTAGTGGGCCGCAAAGTCGATGGGCCTGGTTCGGTCGGGCCGTGATGGCTGTGCAGAAGGCGCCTCGCTGCGTCCCTATCGACAACAGCATACGATCATGGGAGATCGACCAGGTCCCGTTGTTATCACCAGAATTTGACCAAGTTAGAGGTGGGCCGCGATCAAGGTGGGCTTGAAGAATATACATGGAAGAATATATGTGAATCGGCCTTATATGCAAAGTTTGGGCTAGTTTGCCCGTGTATCTGTAATATAGTAGGATACGTGTCTGTTAGTTAGAGTTTGGCTCGTGCACGGTTGGGATTATTCCCACGTTAGAAAGTCTACGGACTATAAATATGTATCTAGGGTTTATGAAATAAACAACAATCACGTTCACCACAAACCAATCTAGGCGCATCGCCAACTCCCTTGTCTCGAGGGTTTCTTCCGGGTAAGCATCATGCTGCCTAGATCACATCTTGCGATCTAGGCAGTACAAGTTTATTCGCTGTTCATGCGTTGCTCGTACTGAAGCCTTTTTGATGGTGAGCAACGTAGTTATCTTAGATGTGTTAGGGTTAGCATTGTTCATCGTATCATATGCTGTCGTCGTGCAACCCTGAGACATCTAGCCGCCCTTACACCTATCTTAGGTGTAGGGGCGGCACCCCGCTTGATCATTATTTAGTAGATCCGATCCGTCATGATTGCTCCTTGTTCTTCATGGATTAGTTTAATATCTGCATAGTTAGGCCTTACAAACGGATTGAAGGATCCAGTGGCGCGTAGGGTGTAGTTTGCTAGCCCTAGACAGGATGTTCCGGGATCAACCTCGTGTTGGTTTTTAGGCCTTGTCTAGGGACGGTTTACGATCACCGTGCGTGGCCGCCAGGCTCAATCACGAGTAGGACGTTCCGATTATGTGGTGAAAACCCTAAATCGTAGTAGATCGTTTTAGCTTTATATTGATCAAGCAGGACCACCACATATTCGTACACCTCGTGCAAATCATGGGTGGATCGGCTCTTTGAGCCGATTCATAGGACAACCTGAGAGCCGATCGAGGCTCGTATTTAATGTTTACGTGTATGCCATGCAGGAAACTAAGTGAGGCATCTCCATCACCTTCCTGACCAGGTATAGGTCAGGTGGCACGCCCTTGCACCAGCATCGGACGTGCGTGCCGAGTCTTTGCGGGCCGTCGCTCGGAGGGACCAGGGCCAGCCCGCAGTCCCGGGAGCCTCCCGGCTCTACCGTGTTGCCCGTCGCTGCTCGCCGGTGGGTTTCCGACCGCAACACATTCTCGGCACGCCCGGTGGGACAGTCTTCGACATCAACCGCATCGCCATCTACATCCGAGATGGTGGACGGCACCCCGGCCACGTACGAGGATCCGACCGAGGAGCTCAAGAAGAAGTATGACGAGGTCAAAGCGATCCTCGAAGCCGACCTCATCGGCTCTTTTCACGTAACCCGCTCACATGGCATCGGTGGAAAGGGTTCTCACCTGAAGGCGCGCTCGATGGAGTGGACATGTCCGCCCCATCGAAGAACGCACCGAGTCCCTCGTCGCGGAGGTTAACTTCATGGTAGCTCATTCGCTACACCGCCATTCCGAGAGCCTCGGTGAACACTTTGGAGCGTGTCGCTCTTCGGGTGATCCAGAAATCATGAGGCATCGCACTCTCCGTCGAGACCAGCTCTCGGGACTTACCAAGGAGAGATGCCACTCCAGGCTCCGTCCACCGCCGCCATTCGCGTTGGCAGCACCGGAAGTGCCGAGTTCACCGGCATACGTCGTCTACAAGATCGGTGGTGACCCTAGTGACTACCAGCTCTTGCATGAGGCGCCGAAGGAGATCCCTCATCGATACACGTGCACATACGTGCCGACCGCAAGAATCGGGCACTCACGAACCGGACCGCAACGAACAGGGACCTCTCGGAACAACAGGAGGAACTTCGGGAACAGATCTTGAGAAGCGTACGTGGCTAGCCAAGTATGCCACTCCGACAAACCTCCGCAGCTCAGCTCCCGCAGCTTGGCTCGTAGCTGGAAAAGCAAGCATGGCTGGCTAAGTATGCCACTCCGGCGAATCTTCGTAGTTCGACTCCTGCAGCCAAGCACCGCGGATCGGATCAGCACCATCCCGAGAGACCAGTTCGGCATGGTGCCGAAAAGGAGGACAATCGGCTATTCCAAGCCGTACCCCAACGAGTACGAGTTGATCCCGCTACCACCCAAATATCGGCTCCCTGATTTCTCCAAGTTTAATGGATCAGATGGTGCCAGCTCCATCGAGCATGTGAGCCGATATTTGGCACAGCTGGGCACAATCTTAGCCGCAGATGAGCTACGTGTGAGGTTCTTCGCACAGTCCCTCACAGGATCGGCTTTTGGGTGGTACACATCGCTGCCACCAGACTCAATCCGGACGTGGAAGCAGTTGAAAGAGCAGTTCCACATGCAGTATCACTCGTAGGCTTCCGAGGCCGGCATTGCCGATCTAGCACAAGTACGTCGAAGCGTGGAGAAACTATGGCAGAATACGTCCGCCGCTTCGTAACCGTTAGGAACCGATGTTATTCGGCTCGTGTGACCGAAAAAGAAGCAGCCGAGTTGGCAGTGGTGGGCCTTGCATCACCAATCAAAGATATGGCCTCCCAAGCGGACTACCCTTCACCGGCGCACATGGTTCGTAAACCGTCGTTATATGAACAGCGCTACTCAGTACTTGTACCAGGACAAATTCAAGCGTGCGGTAGTCCCGGTTGAGGCGGATGAAGACGAAGGCTCGCGGGAGATCAAGAGGTAGCGGTGGCTGAATGGACTCGGGGGCAACCCCGTGTCCCGCAAATGGGTTAAGCCACCAGGTCCGCCCGCGAGGGTTTGATTTTGACGTAACTAAAACCGAGCAAATCTTCGACCTCTTACTTAAGGAGAAGCACCGAAGTTACCCGAAGGCCTCAAAATCCCCACGGTACAGGAGCTAAACGGAAAGCCATACCGCAAATGGCATAACTCGTTCTCCCATACCACCAATGACTGCAGGGTGTGGCGTCAGCAGATCCAAATGGCGATAGAACAAGGACGTCTAATTTTCAACCAGTACGCCATGAAAGTCGACACTCACCCCTTCCCCACCGTTAACATGGTGGAGTGCACTTACCCTGGAGGGTGCCAGCCAAGATTCTCGTTCAACATCAACATGGTAGGACCTGGACACCACTCTGGTAAGGACGGAGACGAGGGCAGCTGCTCTCGTAGCAAGGACACAGAGGAAGCCGTTCCACGCGATCGGCTCCGTCACGATGGCAAGCGCTACATCACAGAGGGAGAAGTGAGGAACATGAGATATCAGCGATCTCTCTCTGATCACCTCCTCAACAAGTATGTGAGTCAATATGACCAACGCCGATGACCCAACGACGATGGTGAAAGAGATCGTCTGGCTAGGGACGCCAGGAGACGTCGTCGGCATGATCGCGACGAGGAGAGATATGAGCGCCACGCCAAGGAAAGGTTAAGAGAGCAAGACGACGAGGATAGGCACTCGGGACCGCCCCTTCTTCGTACACTCGCTGGGATTCAGGAATGAGCCGATTGCCTACAATCGGCAACCGCCTGCAATGTAGACGAAGAGGAAGGATGCAACTAACGTGTCCGTGTTCAAACGTCTAGGGCCTCTCCCACCTCGGAACAAGCACGCTGAGTCCCCTCGGGTGGAGGATCTCGAGGATCTGGAAGACGATGATGAAGAAGAAGAAGGCAGGTACCACCGGCCAAGGTGGTGCCCTGATGGACTCAGCCGTTCCCAAAAGCATAGGGTTCAGCGACTGCGTGGCTTGGAGGAAGCCGAAAGGTTATACCTGCACACGCTAAGGAAGGCACGGCCTGATCTGGCCGCGAAAATTCAGCGAACCCTGGATGAAGAGGGTCGACCACAAAAAATGGAGTGGCGCCCTAAGCAAAGGAAAGCCGATGATGAAACATCGGCCGGCACAAACATGGTGTTCATCCTTCCGACGGAGTTTAGTGCTCCAGAGATTAGACGAAGCACCCGTGGCACAACTTGACTACGGCCCACGGCCGGCTATCTTTGAGAAGCCACGAGAAAGAAGCTACGTACATCCGAAGGCCCCGTACTTGCGAGGTTATATCAATGGGCAGCCCGTCAACAAGATGTCGGTGGACACCGGAGCGGCAATCAACATTATGCCATACTCCATGCTACGTCGGTTGGGACGCTCTAGCTCGGATCTGATCAAGACCAACGTGACATTGAGCGATTTCAACGGCCAAGCGTCCGACGCACAAGGTGTTCTGAACGTGGATCTGACCGTAGGAAGGAAAACCATCCCTACGACGTTCTTTATTGTCGATAGCAAGAGCACCTATGATGTCCTGCTGGGAAGAGATTGGATCCACGCCAACTGTTGCATTCCATCCACGATGCACCAATGCGTAATACAGTGGGATGGAGATGAGGTAGAGGTCGTCCATGCAGATGACTCAGCCGAGATTTCAACGGCTGGCATGAACGCTTGGGAGACAGCAGGCCAAGAGCCACTCTCAGGCATCAATTTGGACGACTGCGAGCGCATCGATGTGACAAAGGATGGGGTTAGGCTGGTCTTATCCACCGGCCTAACCGTATAGCAAGAACAAGCCTATGGACAAACGTGGCGAGGCCGATCCTTGGGATCGGCCCCAAAGATCTATGAAGGAACATTGCAAAACCTTCATTGAGCGCTTCGATCAACGTGGAGGCCGATTCCAGCAATCGGCCAAAATTATCCTCACCACACATTCTGCCTGTGTTCAACGTCGATCTAATGGGCAGCGGTTTTACGTCGGCTGATGAGCTAAAAATCAGCATTGGTCCTACTGGAGCCGACGTTCAAATACAGTGCCTTGGCTAACTACAGAGCCGATATCCGCAGTTACCTGGCAGATTCGGCTCGGGGGGCACTTAGTCAGACGAACATGTGCAGACGAACATGTGCGATACATGTGCAGTGAAATATTGGGGGCCGATAGAAAAATCGGTCAAGAAAAAAAATTCTCATGGTATACAGCCGATGCACGGACATCAACTTTAGAGCTAAGAAACAAAGCCGATGCACAGCCATCGACTCTAGTACAATTACACAAGATCTACCAGCTGCGTGTTCAAGACACGGATTTCGACCAGGTCGATTTTCAGTTCAGCCTCAAGGCCAACCTCCAACTTTTACTCATTAGGCCGTCGGTGTTTCGTCTGCAATATCGGCTTTCAAAGGAAGAAAAGGTGATCGGCTCCGGTGTATCTACCGTCGGCCTGGCTTTTTCTCAGCTACGCTCGTAGGAATGACTAGGACCTCGGCATGGTGGCTGTCTCAATTGCCTGAGTTCAAGGCCCTTTGACTGATCTGTGCATCTTCACCGATATTCTCGCCTTGATTGAGGCTCGGGGGGCAGCTGGCCTGGTAGATGCCCTGTTTTAGAAGCCGATTGGGGTGTCATCGGCTGACCCTGCATCGTAACCTTCTTCGAAAGCGGTGAATTGTTGCAGAAGAAGACTACTGGAGCTGCGGAAAGGAGCCTGAAAGGGAAGCCGTCGTCATCTACGGTGGTTTGGACCGTCCCGTTGTCTGCAAGAAAATGAAGGAGACTGGATTCTCAAAACAGCCGATGAACAGCCATCGGCTATAGGATTGCAAAGTATTATGGTCAGATATCAAATTACAGTCTGAATTTGAGAAGTGCTTGACTGACGGTCTAATTGGTATTTGAGTCTGGCTTCATGGGCGTCTGAGGCAAAAAATCCGATACGTTGCTATCGGTCTTGGTGAGGCAAACGGAAGACTTGAAATTGGATTAATTGAGAGTCAAATTAGAAGAACAATTTTTATTGATTCAAAGGAGCGGCTTTACAAGAAAGAGCCGATGGCTCTCAAAAGGGGGATCCGATGCCTAGTGCACTGCTACTACTAGTCCTACACTAATTGGCCCCTGTTCTAGGGGTCGTCGCTGTCCTCATCGTCGCCATTGTAGCTGCCGTCGGCGCTGCTTCCAGAGAGTTCCTCGTCGCTGCTGCCCCAGCCCTCGGCCGGAGCCTCTTCTTCCTTGTCATCATCATCATCCTCGCTGTCCGCCCAAGCGCGGAAGCGCTTCACTGGCGGATACCCAGCGGAGGAGGAGGAGTCATCCTCCTCCTCTTCCTCTTCTTCCTCTGCTTCTTCCTCTTCCTCCTCCTCGTCGGAGGAAGTGGAGTTCGCCCAGGAATGGAGGTCGTCTTCGCTCTCGCTCTTCAGTTCCCCTTTGATGAGGAACTCGAGGTCGTCCTCCCCATCGGTCAGAGGTAAGTCACCATCTGACCCGACGAGTGCTTCGGGTGGACCATCTGGCACGGGATCAAAGTTCCACTCCTGCTCGCTCGAAGAGGAAGATTGGAGAGAGAGGCCTGAGGAGATGGAGGAAGAGGAAGACATTGCTATAGGGAAAGAGGGTTTTTTAGGTGCCGATGGCCGGAGCAGAGCAAGGGGGTGAAGTGGCGAACCGTTCGGCATGGTTAAATAAAGGGGGTATAGTGGAGATTTAATGCCACAGCAGTTTCCAAGGAAGGGGTGCCCAACAAAAAAAAAACTGCCAGGTCACGCGGAGAAGTTGAGAAGGCAGGGCATCATGATGATGGATACTGCGACGGTTCTGCCACGACATGACCCTACGAAGAAAAAGCAGAGTGATTTTGGAATTATCAATTCCAAAACCAGGGGGGTATGTGTTATCACCAGAATTTGACCAAGTTAGAGGTGGGCCGCGATCAAGGTGGGCTTGAAGAATATACATGGAAGAATATATGTGAATCGGCCTTATATGCAAAGTTTGGGCTAGTTTGCCCGTGTATCTGTAATATAGTAGGATACGTGTCGGTTAGTTAGAGTTTGGCTCGTGCACGGTTGGGATTATTCCCACGTTAGAAAGTCTACGGACTATAAATATGTATCTAGGGTTTATGAAATAAACAACAATCACGTTCACCACAAACCAATCTAGGCGCATCGCCAACTCCCTTGTCTCGAGGGTTTCTTCCGGTAAGAATCATGCTGCCTAGATCACATCTTGCGATCTAGGCAGTACAAGTTTATTCGCTGTTCATGCGTTGCTCGTACTGAAGCCTTTTTGATGGTGAGCAACGTAGTTATCTTAGATGTGTTAGGGTTAGCATTGTTCATCGTATCATATGCTGTCGTCGTGCAACCCTGAGACATCTAGCCGCCCTTACACCTATCTTAGGTGTAGGGGCGGCACCCCGCTTGATCATTATTTAGTAGATCCGATCCATCATGATTGCTCCTTGTTCTTCAAGGATTAGTTTAATATCTGCATAGTTAGGCCTTACAAACGGATTGAAGGATCCAGTGGCGCGTAGGGTGTAGTTTGCTAGCCCTAGACAGGATGTTCCGGGGATCAACCTCGTGTTGGTTTTTAGGCCTTGTCTAGGGATGGTTTACGATCACCGTGCGTGGCCGCCAGGCTCAATCACGAGTAGGACGTTCCGATTATGTGGTGAAAACCCTAAATCGTAGTAGATCGTTTTAGCTTTATATTGATCAAGCAGGACCACCATATATTCGTACACCTCGTGCGAATCATGGGTGGATCGGCTCTTTGAGCCGATTCACAGACAACCCGAGAGCCGATCGAGGCTCGTATTTCATGTTTACGTGTATGCCATGCAGGAAACTAAGCGAGGCATCTCCATCACCTTCCTGACCAGGTATAGGTCAGGTGGCACGCCCTTGCACCAGCATCGGACGTGCGTGCCGAGTCTTTGCGGGCCGTCGCTCGGAGGGACCAGGGCCAGCCGCAGTCCTGGGAGCCTCCCGGCTCTACTCTGTTGCCCATCGCTGCTCGCCGGTGGGTTTCTGACCGCAACACCCGTATCGTTCCAGAGTCATCTTCACCGCCGCTCGCCCTTGCGTGGTGGTAGAGGCGACGCCGGCAGCTTCGCCTTCGGCGACGGCCGAGGAGCCGGCGGTGCGGCCGTTCATCGCGGCGGTGCGGCCGTTCATCACGGTGGGTCTCGAGCCGCGATTCAAACCGGCGGATGCGGCACTGGAGACCTCCTCTAGTGGGCCGCAAAGTCGATGGGCCTGGTTCGGTCGGGCCGTGATGGCTGTGCAGAAGGCGCCTCGCTGCGTCCCTATCATCAACATGCAGCAGTCAGCCGCGGTGACCCCAGCGTCGCTGCAGCTGACCACGGGCCTGCTGGCATTGGGGCCGATGCACCGGCCGGCTATGCAGCAGCCGGCCATGTCGCCACCTTCGTCGCAGCAGCCGACTTCGGAGGTCGATACGCAATTGCACGGTGCGGCGGAGGACGCTGCGCTACCGCGCCATCTGGATGCGGGGCAGCGGACCTTGAGGGTCTCGTCGTGTCCCGCGGACGGACCCGTTGAGCCTGTGATACCGCCTCCATGGGCGGAGGGGCAGGCTGATGGGACGAAGGGCGCTTCTTCTTCGACACCCTCTTCCCCCCGCGAAGGGGGACTCGCCCGGGGCTGCCGTGATACGGGGGGCTACATCACCTTCTACCCCCGTATCGACGACCTCTTCTCCCTCACCGGCTTGGTCTCCACCGCCCTCGACTTCTCCCTCGCCGGTATCCACCCTGCAGCAGCCGCAACCCACGGTCCCTCCTCCCGTTGTTCAACCGACGGTGAGGCGGAGTGGGAGGTACGCTCTTGCGGTGGATGGGGCGGGGCCGACAGATAAGGACGCCATGCAGAGAGCCATGCGACGTAAGGCTGAGAAGAACTTCGACACGGCAGGTAATAAGCAACCATCCAAGTCGTTTAATTCGTTTTCAGATACTCGTATTTCTTCAAATTTGAGTAGCATAGGAGTTAATATGGGTAGTAGGTCTGATGAGATTTCAGTTTCGGCCAATGTGTTGAGACAGACGGAGGTTGACCATCTAATGGTTGTTCCGAATGTTTCCACTGGGCATGAAACTACAGTAGTAGACGATGAGGAAGAGGATGACATCCTAGATGGTCAGCTTCTCTCGGCTATTATTGGTAATATTTCAGAAGTCGATTTAGAACACGTGGAGCTTAGTTCTAATCTACAAGCTCCTGAACGTGGTTCTCGATCGTCGGCTGGAAAGAAATCTCGTAGATATAGCAAGAATACTAAATCTAAAATAGTTTCTCGATGAATGGCATGTTTCGGAATAACAGAGGTCTTGGTGACTTGGCTAAACATTCCCACATTGCCGATGGTTGTAGAGATTATGATTTAGATTTCATTGCTATATCGTGAGACGGGTAGGCGAAATTTCACACAAAGTTTTCTCGACCGACCGTCGAGCGGGATTAACTTTCAGTGGTTTTCTCGCCCGCCTCGTGGTAGGTCCGGTGGCATTTTACTTGGCGTCCGTATAGACACCATGACTGTCTTAGCTAGTTCTGATGGAGAGTATCACATTAAGCTCGACATACAGAATAAAGCAGACAGTTTCACGTGGAGTTTGGTTGCTGTGTATGGTGCCGCCCAGGATGCTTTTAAGGCTGACTTTTTACGTGAGTTGGTAAATCTTACAAAAGATAATCCTTATCCGATTTTAATTTGTTGAGATTTCCTCACGAGAAAAGTAAAGGCCGTTTCGATGGACATTGGCCTTTCTTGTTCAATGATGTCATTGATAGCCTTGATTTAAGAGAGGTGTTTATGTCCGGTCGACAGTTTACTTGGGCCAACAGCTTGCCTGAACCCACATACGAGAAACTAGATCGCGTGTTGATGGATACCGAATGGGAAAATAAATACCCTATGGTGTCAGTCCTTGCACTAGAACGTATTGAAAAACTGTCTGACCATGCTCCCATCCTCCTAACTACTGGGAATCCCCATCCTGTTTGTAAACGGCCGTTCAAATTTGAACTTGGCTGGCTACATCGAGAGGGATTTCATGATATGGTTAAGAAGGTTTGGGAGAGACCGGTCGGGGGCAGCACTCCAATTTTGAGATGGAATAATAAGATGCGGACAATACGCAAACATCTCTCTCGGTTGGGCTGCCCATACGGCTGGTATCCTTAAAAAGAGAAGGCTCGCTTATCAAATGTAATTGATGAGCTTGAGGCTGTTGCGGAGGTTAGACCGTTGTCTACGCAAGAGATTGAACTTAAAAATCAATCAAATGCGCAGATGGCGAGTCTTCTTCGCGAGGAGGAACTCAAATGGTATCAACGTTCCAAAGCTCAATTCATATTGGAAGGAGATTCAAATACGTGATATTTCCATGGCTTAGCCAATGGGAGACATCGGAAAAAACGTATTCATTCTCTTATTCAAGATGAAGGGTTGATTGAAGGCCATGAGCAACTCAAATCTTACATTACTAATTATTATAAAGGTCTGTTTGGTCATCCGGAGGAAAGCACCTTCTCTCTTAATGAGGACTTAACGGACGATATACCCCAAGTTTCTATGGAAGAAAATGGTCTACTAACCGCACCTTATACCGAGGAAGAGGTTCGAAGGCAATTTTCCAAATGGAATGCAACAAAGCACCGGGTCCTGATGGTTTTCCAGCGGAGTTTTATCATACTTTCTGGGATACGATTAAATCGGACCTTCTAGATTTGTTCAGTGACCTACATATTGGACAACTAGAATTATTTCGTCTAAATTTTTGTGAAGTAATCTTGTTACCGAAATTTAATGAGGCAGAAAGGATTCAACAATATAGACCTATTTGCCTCTTAAATGTAAGTTTCAAGATTTTCACGAAAGTGGCCACCATTAGACTTAATAAGGTTGCGGATCATGTTGTCCAGCCATCACAGACAGCCTTTATGCAAGGAAGGAACATCCTTGATGGAGTGGCGGTCTTGCATGAGATGGTACATGAGATGCATTCTAAGAAATTACATGGGGTTATTCTAAAACTAGATTTTGAAAAGGCGTATGATAAAGTTAAGTGGTCTTTCCTACAGCAGACACTCAGGATGAAAGGTTTTTCTCAAGAGTGGCGCACTCTAATAAATGATTTTGTGTATGGAGGTAGTGTTGCAATCCGGGTTAATGATGACACCGGCCACTATTTCCAAACACGAAAAGGGTTACGCCAAGGGGATCCGTTATCACCGATGTTGTTTAACATTGTAGCGGATATGTTGGCTATGCTCATAGAGCGGGCCAAGGCTGATGGCCAGATTGATGGAGTGATTCCACATCTGGTTGATGGTGGTTTATCTATACTTCAATATGCCGACGATACAATTCTGTTTATGGATCATGATCTTGAAAAAGCTCAAAATCTGAAATTAATTTTGGCGGCTTTTGAGCAGCTTGTCGGGATTGAAAATCAATTTCCATAAAAGCGAATTGTTCTGTTTCGGTGATGCCCAAAACGATACAGCTCTGTATACAGAGTTGTTTGGTTGCGGGCAAGGCCAATTTCCTATTCGTTATTTGGGTATTCCGATTCATTATCGGAGACTTACAATCGCGGAATGGAAATTAGTGGAAGAAAGATTACAAAAACGCCTTAGTAGTTGGAAAGGTAAATTGTTGTCCCTGGGAGGAAGATTGGTACTCATTAATTCGGTACTCACAAATATGGTACTGTATATGTTATCATTCTTCATCCTACCGAAAGAAATTCTGCATAAACTCGATTACTATCGATCCAGATTCTTTTGGCAAGGGGACAGCGAGAAAAAGAAATATCGACTGGTTAAGTGGAATATAGTTTGTAGTCCCAAAGATCAAGGAGGGCTTGGAGTTCATGACCTGGAGGTCAAGAATTTAGCTCTTCTGGGTAAATGGCTGTTTAAGCTACTTACTGAGGATGGGACTTGGCAAACTATTCTTCGGAGAAAGTATATCGGTTCGAAGACATTATCCCAAGTGGTTTGGAAACCTGGGGATTCTCACTTCTGGGCTGTCTTATGGCGACAAAAAATGTATTCTTTCGCCATGGTACTTTCTCAATCAGGAATGGAGCACAGATACGGTTCTGGGAAGATGCTTGGCTAGACAATGCACCCTTAAGTGAACAGTATCCTGCTCCGTATAGGATTGCTCGTCGCCAAGGTGATACCATTGCTACCGTAATGGCTACCTCACCTCCGAATGTGACGTTCGGACGGGTTTTACTTGGACAAAGACTTGTGGCATGGAATACCCTAATTCAACGGCTCGGAGATATTCATTTATCACCCGAGCCGTACGAATTTAGATGGAACCTTCATGTAGATGGTACCTTTTCCGTAAAATCTTTCTACAATGCGATCCTTCTTTCTGACTTACCAGTTGACAACAATAAGAAGATTTGGAAGATGAACATACCATTAAAAATTAAAATTTTTGGATGGTATCTTCGTCGTGGGGTTATTCTCACCAAAGACAATCTTGTTAAGCGGAATTGGCATGGAAGTACATGGTGTGTTTTTTGTCATCAGGACGAAACAATCAAACACTTATTCTTCCAGTGCCAGTTCGCGAGATCTATATGGTCTGTCATCCAAGTAGCGTCTACCTTGTATCCTCCGACTAGTGTCGCCAATGTCTTTGGCAATTGGCATCATGGTTTAGATTCAAGGTTTAAGTTGCTTCTTAGGGTGGGGGCGCTAGCAGTTATCTGGGCGCTTTGGCTATGTAGAAATGACAAGATCTTTAATGACAAAAATTGTTCTTTGTTGCAGGTCATTTACAGATGTACAGGTATTCTCCGTTCATGGTTACCTCTACAGCGAGTGGAGAACCGACAGCTATGTACGGAGGTCTATACACGGTTGGAGGCTACGGCGAGGGATACTTTTTCCCTACATGGATGGCAGCATAGTGTACGGATAGATGCCCCACCTACACTTTAGGCGTTATATGATTCATCGTTCCGATATGTATCTCGCCTAGTTTTTATTATTTATCCTTTTGGACTTGAAACAACAAAACGGCTGTGTGCATCCTGGTTATGCAGAGGCTGGATGTAATTGCTTATTAAAGTAATAAAGCATCCTTTATCGAAAAAAATGAACCCACTATCAAGCATAAATACTCCCTCTTGGAGTTACAAGTAAAAACTTGGCCAGAGCCTCTACTAGCAACGGAGAGCATGCAAGATCATAAACAACACATAGATAATAGATTGATAATCAACATAACATAGCATTCACTATTCATCGGATCCCAACAAACGCAACATGTAGCATTACAAATAGATGATCTTGATCATGTTAGGCAGCTCACAAGATCCAACAATGATAGCACAATTAGGAGAAGACGACCATCTAGATACTACTATGGACCCATAGTCCAGGGGTGAAATACTCACACATCACTCCGGAGGCGACCATGGCGGTGAAGAGTCCTCCGGGAGATGATTCCCCTCTCCGGCAGGGTGCCGGAGGCGATCTCCTGAATCCCCCGAGATGGGATTGGCGGCGGCGGCGTCTCTGGAAGGTTTTCCGTATCGTGGCTCTCGGTACTGGAACTATTCTCGACGAAGGCTTATGTAGGCGGAAGGGTAGGTCAGGGGGCGCCACGAGGGGCCCACACGCTAGGTCGACGCGGCCAGGGCCTGGGCCGCGCCACCCTAGTGTGGCGTCGCCTCGTCGCCCCACTTTGTTTCCCTTTCGGACTTCTGGAAGCTTCGTGGAAAAATAAGATCCTGGGCGTTGATTTCGTCCAATTCCGAGAATATTTCCTTACTAGGATTTCTGAAACCAAAAACAGCAACTGGCTCTTCGGCATCTCGTTAATAGGTTAGTGCCGGAAAATGCATAAATATGACATAAAGTATGTATAAAACATGTAGGTATCATCAATAAAGTAGCATGGAACATAAGAAATTATAGATACGTTTGAGACGTATCAAGCATCCCCAAGCTTAGTTCCTACTCGTCCCGAGTAGGTAAACGATAACAAAGATAATTTCTGAAGTGACATGCTATCATAATCTTGATCATACTATTGTAAGCACATGTAATGAATGCAGCGATTCGAAGCAATGGTAAATATAATGAGTAAACAATTGAATCATATAGCAAAGACTTTTCATGAATAGTACTTTCATGACAAGCATCAATAAGTCTTGCATAAGAGTTAACTCATAAAGCAATAAATTCAAAGTAAAGGCACGAAGCAACACAAAGGAAGATTAAGTTTCAGCGGTTGCTTTCAACTTGTAACATGTATATCTCATGGATATTGTCAACATAAAGTAATATAATAAGTGCAATATGCAAGTATGTAGGAATCAATGCACGGTTAACACAAGTGTTTGCTTCTTAAGATGGAGAGAAATGGGTAAACTGACTCAACATAAAAGTAGAAGAATGGCCCTTCGCAGAGGAAAGCATTGATTGCTATATTTGTGCTAGAGCTTTGATTTTGAAAACATAAAGAGAGCAAAAAAGTAAAGTTTTGAGAGGTGTTTGTTGTTGTCAACGAATGGTAGTGGGCACTCTAACCCCCTTGCCAGACAGACCTTCAAAGAGCGGCTCCCATGAAACATTTTTATTTTTGGGTGGCACTCCTTCCAACCTTTACTTTCACAAACCATGGCTAACCGAATCCTCGGGTGCCCGCCAACAATCTCATACCATGAAGGAGTGCCTTTTTATTTTAGTTTTATTTAGATGACACTCCTCCCCACCTTTGCTTTCTCAAGCCATGGCTAACCGAATCCTCGGATGCCGTCCAACAATCACATACCATGGAGGAGTGTCTATTTTTTTGTAAAATTATGAAGGTTAGTTAATTTGGGACTGGGAATCCCATTGCCAGCTCTTTTTGCAAAATTATTGGATAAGCGGATGAAGCCACTAGTCCATTGGTGAAAGTTGCCCAACAAGATTGAAAGATAAACACCACATACTTCATCACGAGCTATAAAACATTGACACAAATAAGAGGTAATAACTTTTGAAGTGTTTAAAGATAGCACTCAAGCAATTTACTTTGGAATGGCGGAGAAATACCATGTAGTAGGTAGGTATGGTGGACACAAGTGGCATAGTGTTTGGCTCAAGGATTTTGGATGCATGAGAAGTATTCCCTCTCAATACAAGGCTTAGGCTAGCAAGGTTATTTGAAACAAACACAAGTATGAATCGGTACAGCAAAACTCACATAAAAGACATATTGTAAGCATTATAAGACTCTACACCGTCTTCCTTGTTGTTCGACCCTTACTAGAAAATATCTAGACCTTAGAGAGACCAATCATGCAAACCAAATTTTAGCAAGCTCTATGTATTTCTTCATTAATATGTGCAAAGTATATGATGCAACAGCTTAAACATGAGCACAACAATTGCCAAGTATCACATTATTCAAGATATTATACCAATTACCACATATAGCATTTCCCATTTCCAACCATATAACAATTTAACGAAGCAGTTCAACCTTCGCCATGAACATTATGAGTAAAGCCTAAGGACATATTTGTCCATATGCAACAGCGGAGCGTGTCTCTCTCCCACACAATGAATGCTAGGATCCAACTTTATTCAAACAAAACAAAAAATAAAAACATACAGACGCTCCAAGTAAAGCGCATAAGATGTGATGGAATAAAAATATAGTTTCACTAGAGGAACCTGAGAATGTTGTCGATGAAGAAGGGGATGCCTTGGGCATCCCCAAGCTTAGATGCTTGAGTCTTCTTGAAATATGCAGGGATGAACCACCGGGGCATCCCCAAGCTTAGAGCTTTCACTCTCCTTGATCATATTGTATCATCCTCCTCTCTTGATCCTTGAAAAACTTCCTCCACACCAAACTCAAAACAACTCATTAGAGGGTTAGTGCATAATCAAAATTCACATGTTCAGAGGTGACATAATCATTCTTAACACTTCTGGACATTGCACAAAGCTACTGAAAGTTAATGGAATAAAGAAATCCATCAAGCATAGCAAAACAGGCAATGCGAAATAAAATGCAGAATCTGTCAAAACAGAACAGTACGTAAAGACGAATTTTCTAGGTGCACCAGACTTGCTCAAATGAAAATGCTCAAATTGAATGAAAGTTGCGTACATATCTGAGGATCACTCACGTAAATTGGCAGAATTTTCTTACTTACCTACAGAGCCTACTGCTCAAATTCGTGACAGCAAGAAATCTGTTTCTGCGCAGCAATCCAAATCTAGTATGAACCTTACTATCAAAGACTTTACTTGGCACAACAATGCAACAAAATTAAGATAAGGAGAGGTTGCTACAGTAGTAACAACTTCCAAGACACAACAAAACAGTAGCAAAATAAACACATGGGTTATCTCCCAAGAAGTGCTTTCTTTATAGCCATTAAGATGGGCTGAGTAATTTTAATGATGCACTCCCAAGAAATAAGAGTTGAAGCAAAAGAGCGCATCAAAAAGCAAATTCAAAACACATTTAAGTCTAACCCACTTCCTATGAAAAGGAATCTTGTAAATAAATAAGTTCATGAAGCATAATGCAACAAGCATAGAAAGACTAGACAAGCGCAACTTCAAGATTTTCAGCAAAAAGAGAGGTGTTTTAGTAACATGAAAATTTCTACAACCATATTTTCCTCTCTCATAATAATATCCAAGTAGCATCATGAGCAAACTCAACAATATAACTATCAAATGAAACATTCTTATCATGAGTCTCATGCATAAAATTATTACTCTCCACATAAGCATAATCAATTTTATTAGTTGTAGTGGGAGCAAATTCAACAAAGTAGCTATCATTATTATTCTCATCAAGTGTAGGAGGCATAGTATAATCATAATAAAATTTACTCTCCATAGTAGGTGGCACCAAAATACCACTATCATTATAATCATCATAAATAGGAGGCAAAGTATCATCAAAGAAAATTTTCTCCTCAATGCTTGGGGGACTAAAAATATCATGCTCATCAAAACCAGCTTCCCCAAGCTTAGATTCTTCCATAGCTTTAGAAATAATAGTGTTCATACTAATAACATTGCTACTAGCATGCAAATAAGGTTCAAAAGGTTTTTTAATTTTTGCATCAAACAATCCATGTCTTAACTCATGAAATAGCTTCAAAAGCTCACTGTTACTTTCCATTATGCTTAATTAGTGAAATAAAAACATGCATGATATTAAGTAAAGTAAAACAAGTAACTAATTTTTTATGTTTTTGATATAGTGCAGCAAACAAAGTAGTAAATAAAAGTAAAGCAAGACAAAAAACAAAGCAAAGAGATTGGAAGTGGAGACTCCCCTTGCAGCGTGTCTTGATCTCCCCGGCAACGGCGCAAGAAATTTACTTGATGCGCGTAGTTGACGTGTGTCTCTCCATTCAGCACGCGACCGTTGGGAACCCCAAGAGGAAGGTGTGATCCGTACATCAGTAAGTTTCCCTCAGTAAGAAACCAAGGTTTATCGAACCAGTAGGAGCCAAGAAGCACGTTGAAGGTTGATGGCGGCGGAGTGTAGTGCGGCGCAACACCAGGGATTCCGGCGCCAACGTGGAACCTGCACAACACAACCAAATTACTTTGCCCCAACGTGACAGTGAGATTGTCAATCTCACCGGCTTGCTATAACAAAGGATTAGATTTATAGTGTGGATGATGATGTTTGCAGAAAACAGTAGAACGAGTATTGCAGTAGATTGTATTCGATGTAAAAGAATGGACTGGGGTCCACAGTTCACTAGAGGTGTCTCTCCCATAAGATAAATAGCATGTTGGGTGAACAAATTACAGCTTGGGCAATTGACAAATAAAGAGGGCATGACCATGCACATACATGTTATGATGAGTAGTGTGAAATTCAATTGGGCATTACGACAAAGTACATAGACCGCTATCCAAGCATGCATCTATGCCTAAAAAGTTCACCTTCGGGTTATCATCCGAACCCTCCAGTATTAAGTTGCAAACAACAGACAATTGCATTAAGTATGGTGCGTAATGTAATCAACAAATACATCCTTAGACATAGCATTGATGTTTTATCCCTAGTGGCAACAGCACATCCACAACCTTACAACTTTTTGTCACTATCCCAGATTTAATGGAGGCATGAACCCACTATCGAGCATAAATACTCCCTCTTGGAGTTACAAGTAAAAACTTGGCCAGAGCCTCTACTAGCAACGGAGAGCATGCAAGATCATAAACAACACATAGATAATAGATTGATAATCAACATAACATAGCATTCACTATTCATCGGATCCCAACAAACGCAACATGTAGCATTACAAATAGATGATCTTGATCATGTTAGGCAGCTCACAAGATCCAACAATGATAGCACAATTAGGAGAAGACGACCATCTAGCTACTGCTATGGACCCATAGTCCAGGGGTGAACTACTCACACATCACTCCGGAGGCGACCATGGCGGTGAAGAGTCCTCCGGGAGATGATTCCCTCTCCCGGCGAGGTGCCGGAGGCGATCTCCTGAATCCCCCGAGATGGGATTGGCGGCGGCGGCGTCTCTGGAAGGTTTTCCGTATCGTGGCTCTCGGTACTGGGGTATTCGCGACGAAGACTTTAAGTAGACGGAAGGGCGGAGTCGGAGGGCTGACGAGGGGGGCACATGCTAGGGCCACGCGGGCCCCCCTTGGGCTGCGCCGCCCTAGTGTGGCGTTGCCTCGTCGCCCCACTTCGTTTCCTTTTCGGTGTTCTGGAAGCTTCGTGGAAAAATAAGCCCCTGGGCGTTGATTTCGTCCAATTCCGAGAATATTTCCTTACTAGGATTTCCGAAACCAAAAATAGCAAAAAATAGCAACTGGCTCTTCGGCATCTCGTTAATAGGTTAGTGCTGGAAAATGCATAAATATGACATAAAGTATGTATAAAACATGTAGGTATCATCAATAAAGTAGCATGGAACATAAGAAATTATAGATACGTTTGAGATGTATCAAGCAGCGGTGGAGACGGCAGTGATGATGATGGAGATGATGACGATGGTGATGGAGATGATGTCCAGCTCGATGACGGTGACGATGGCGTCGATTTCCCCCTCCGGGAGGGAATTTCCCCGGCGGATTTCAGCCCGCCGGAGAGCTCTTTCTCTCTCGGTGTTTTCCGCCCCGCGAGGCGGGCTGTGACTCTTCGCGACTATCCTCTGGAGCTTAGGTTTTCGGGACAAAGATGTACGCGAAGGAGAGGAGGCCAGAGGGGGCTATGGGCCCCCTCCTCACATGGCGGTGCGGCCAGGGCAGGGCCCGCGCCGGCCTATGAGGGGGGCCCATGGCGGCCCTCCTTGGCTCCCCCTTTTGGTTCTCTTCGTCTTCTGGAAAAATAGGATTTTTCATATAATTTCCGTCAATTGTTGATCTTCCGAAATATTGCATTCTGACGGCGCTTTTTCCAGCAGAATCCTGACTCCGGTGCGCGATCCTCCAATAATCATGAAACATGCAAAATAGATGAAATAACATAAGTATCATCTCCAAATATGAAATATATCAATGAATAACAGCAAATTATGATATAAAATAGTGATGCAAAATGGACGTATCACGCCTCCAAGCGGAAAATGGGGGGGAGTCTCTGCTGCCCAACCGACCGCTCCCCTCGTGGAAATTCCGCGGCTAACCATGGGGAGGTCGCGGTGGAGCGAACGCAGCGCTGGCGGTGGCAATATTTCTCGTCGGAGGAGGTGGAGAAAGGCGGCAGAGCGGCCGCGGCGGTGGCGGGGAGTAGGGTTTGGAAACCGAACTCCCCTCCGTGACCCGTTTTAATACGGGACGCACTCACATTTGTCGGGCCCCTAAACTAAGTTTGCGGGCCAGGCCGTGAGTTTAGGCTCTTGTCTAGGCCGCTTTCGTCCCGAACCCGTAAACTCAACGGAAAAATATGGTTCCGGCGGGGTTTTCGGTCTCTGTTAGAGTTGCTCTAAGAGGTGACGATAACACCAAAATACAACCTAGTACTGGAAAACATCTCTTACATGAGTACGACGATCCAGCAACAATGGAGAAGGCCAGGTACATCGAAGGAGAGGAGGCCAGAGGGGGCTGTGGGCCCCCTCCTCACATGGCGGCGCGGCCAGGGCAGGGCCCGCGCCGGCCTATGAGGGGGCCCCATGGCGGCCGTCCTCGGCTCCCCCTTTTGGTTCTCTTCGTCTTCTGGAAAAATAGGATTTTTCATATAATTTCCGTCAATTGTTGATCTTCCGAAATATTGCATTCCGATGGCGCTTTTTCCAGCAGAATCCTGACTCCGGTACGCGATCCTCCAATAATCATGAAACATGCAAAATAGATGAAATAACATAAGTATCATCTCCAAATATGAAATATATCAATGAATAACAGCAAATTATGATATAAAATAGTGATGCAAAATGGACGTATCAACTCCCCCAAGCTTAGACTTCGCTTGTCCCCAAGCGAAACTGAACTCGGTAAACAGGACCACATGTTTATGGAGTGAAGAGTCGATAAATAAAATACGGACAAGAAGCATCATATTAATTCACACAAGACATTCTAGCGAACAACTTCCTCATATAATTCAACTTGAAACAAGTAGAGGGTAATCACAAATAAAGGTGCATAAGAAATCATAATTGGTGATGGCAAACTTCGTTCTTGGTCAGAGAACATATTATGTTAAAGTTTATCTGTCACAACTTACATACTCAATCATAATAATCTCCTCATAATCATTGATAACTTTCAAGGCTATATTCATTCAGATAAAACTTGTACTAAACAAGGAAGAGTAAAAGACATGATGAAGTAAATCACAATATAAATGGTTTGATCACAACAACTCAAATACTTGCTTAGGATGGAGGGAAATAGGTTTACTGACTCAACATAAAGTAAAAGACAGGCCCTTCGCAGAGGGAAGCAGGGATTAAATCATGTGCTAGAGCTTTTTCAGTTTTGAAATCATATAAAGAGAATAAAAGTAACATTTTGAGAGGTGTTTGTTGTTGTCCACGAATGGTAGCGGGTACTCTAATCCCCTTGCCAGGCAAACTCTCGAAGAGCGGCTCCCATAAAGTTTTATTTTCAGTTGACACTCCTTCCAACCTTTGCTTTCACAAACCATGGCTAACCGAATCCTCGGGTTCCTTCCAATCATTCTCATACCATGAAGGAGTGTCTATTTGTAAAATTATGAAGGTTAATTAATCGAGGCTGGGAACCCCATTGCCAGCTCTTTTTGCAAAATTATTGGATAAGCGGATGAAACCACTAGTCCATTGGTGAAAGTTGCCCAACAAGATTGAAAGATAAAACACCACATACTTCCTCGTGAGCTATAAAACATTGACACAAATAAGGGATGATAAATTTTGAATTGTTTAAAGGTAGCACACGGAGTATTTACTTGGAATGGCAGGAAATACCATGTAGTAGGTAGTTATGGTGGACACAAATGGCATAGGTTTGGGTTAAAGTTTGGATGCACGAGAAGCATTCCCTCTCAGTACAGGTTTTTGGCTAGCAAGGTTGATTAGCAAGCATAAAAGTTGAGGGGAACAAACAAATATACATGTGATAGAAACAATCATGCATCTTCCTTGTAAGCACAAAAAAATTTAACTTCAGAATAATAAGCTAAGAGCTAATAAGAAAGAAAGACAATGAAACAACTACATGTATTTCTCTTTTCTACTAAAACCTCAAAGTGTTGTTGCTATTGACCAATGCTAAGTTTGCCAAAACCAAATAGATTTATTCAATGCTCCCAAAGTGATACCAATACTAATAACAAGATCAATCATATAATAGAAATTGCAAACAAAAATAAGATGTGCAATATGTAAATGATAAGACTTCTCATTAATATTCCATAACGATAACTCACACCAAGGGATAAATAAACAACCAACTAAGGAGAGATACTTCCACACTGCAACCCATCTTATATGATAACTTCCCTACTCATGATATGACGCTACTTGATAGTAAAAAGTAAAAGATAGTGATGATGTGATATCGCGGCACTCCCCCAAGCTTGGAACAAACCAAGGGGATGCCAATACCGATGATGAATTACTCCTTCGGCGGTGGTGGTGACGAATTCTTGACAAGCTTCTCAACAAGCTTCTCAACAAGCTCCTGAAGCTCATCAATCTTGTACATGAGGTTGCGGATCATCTCCGAATTGTGCTCGACGCAGTTAAGAAGTATGTCCGATGGCGAGTCCCAGCTCTTGGAGTTATTTCCCCACTCTTCAGCTTCAGGCTTCATCCTTCCTGCAGTGTTAGCACGATCTATATCCCAATTGCTAGGCAATGCTGCCTTGGGAGTCCTTTCAATTTGACTATTGTAAATTAGATTGCGGAAGGGGTTGTAGCTGCCTGGAGAAGATGTCTTTGGAGCTAGGAAGTGACGTGGAACCTTTCCTCCGGTGCGAATTCTTGCGCTCCTCTTAGCACTGAAAGGGTTCTCCACCACCTCGATGCTTGCGATGGTAGCACGCGGGTATACACGCGAGTCTTCCTCCACTTCTTCTTCATCTTGTTCCTTGACGCTCTTGTCCACCTCTTTCCACTCGGGATCTTGAATATCTTCATCCGAAAGCTCCTTGCCCTTGTTGTTGGAGACCATGATGCTTCTAGATCGAAAACAGATCCTGGCAAAAATAGCTCGAAACAAAACACGTCGAGAAAATGATATACGGACCTCCAGGGGTCCGGGGGATTATATAGCAGGAATTTTTACGACATAAGGAAAGTACCAGGTTGAACCAGAGTCGGAGAGGGGCCACGAGGGACCCACCTCATAGGGCGGCGCGGCCAGGGCAGGGCCCGCGCTGGCCTATGGGGGCACGCCCTCGTGCGTCTCCTCCACTCCGTTTCGATCTCGTAATTTTTCATATTTTCCAAAAAATAGCAAAAACATTGTTCGGAAAGTAAAACGCGAACTTTTTATTACCAGTACTGTTACCTATTCAAAGTCGAACTCTGCCGGACTGTCAATTTGACCTTTGATGAAAGCCTCCGGTGTCACAACTCGAATAACATCAACATCTTCATTATAAGAATCACCTGAGATATAATGCTTGAGTCTTTGTCCATTCACCACTTGTGTGGCATCGCCTTGGAGAGAACTAATTTTAATTGCTCCTGAACGATACACCTCCTCAATGACATATGGTCCTTCCCATTTCGAGAGTAATTTCCCGCAAAGAATCTGAGACGAGACCGATACAATAGGACTTTATCCCCAATATTAAATTCTCTTTTGATAATTCTTCTGTCATGCCATTTCTTAACTTTCTCTTTAAAGAGTTTAGCATTTTCATAAGCTTCACTTCTCCATTCATCTAGAGAACTCAATTGTAGCAATCTCTTCTTACCTAGCTAGTTTAGGATCTTTATTTAGTTCTCTTACAGCCCAATAAGCTTTGTGCTCTAGTTCTAAAGGTAAATGACAAGCTTTCCTATAAACCATTTTATACGGTGACATACCCATGGGATTTTTATAAGCAGTTCTATAAGCCCATAATGCTTCCTTCAATTTACTAGCCCAATTCTTTCTAGATTTATTAACAGTCTTTTGCAAGATAGATTTAATCTCTCTATTTGATAATTCTACTTGCCCACTAGTTTGAGGATGATAAGCGGAAGCAA
The DNA here is from genome assembly GCF_022539505.1 of Lolium rigidum. Taxonomy (NCBI): domain Eukaryota; kingdom Viridiplantae; phylum Streptophyta; class Magnoliopsida; order Poales; family Poaceae; genus Lolium; species Lolium rigidum. Next base: position 49,932,237 of record NC_061514.1, on the reverse strand, counting down.
TTCTATGATTAATACCATATTTAGCAAGAGTTTTTCTAAAATCACCATGAATAAAATGAGAACCTCCATCAGTCATAAGATATCTAGGAACTCCAAATCAAGGAAAAATAATATCTAAAAGCATCCTTAAAGAGGTCTCACCATCAGCACTTTTTGTGGGTATGGCTTCCACCCATTTAGTAACATAATCAACATCGACAAGTATATGAGTGTTACCTTCTGAAGAGGGGAAAGGTCCCATGAAGTCAAATCCCCAACAATCGAACGGTTCAATAACAAGAGTATAATTCATAGGCATTTCATTGCGTTTGGAGATATTACCAACCCTTTGACATTCATCACAGGACAAAATAAACTTCCTTGCATCTTTGAAGAGAGTTGGCCAATAAAAACCTGATTGTAGAACCTTTTGCGCGGTTCTATCTCCGGCGTGATGTCCTCCATAAGCACTACCATGACATTTACTCAATATCTCTTGTTGTTCATATTCGGGAACACATCTTCGCAGAATACCATCCACTCCTTCTTTATATAAGTGTGGGTCATCCCAAAAATAATGCCTCAAGTCATAAAAGAATTTCCTCCTTTGCTGAGCTGAAAAGGTTGGGGGCAAGTACTTGGAAACAATAAAGTTAGCATAATCAGCATACCAAGGGCTATCTCGTGAGCTCACCTTTATTACAGCCAATTGTTCATTTGGAAAACTATCATTAACAGGAACAGGATCATAAGCAATATTTTCCAATCTAGACAAATTATCAGCAACAGGATTATCAGCACATTTCCTATCTATAATATGCAAATCAAATTCTTGCAACAGAAGCACCCATCTAATAAGCCTTGGCTTAGCATCTTTATTTTGCATAAGGTATCTAATTGCAGCATGATCAGTATGAATTGTAACTTTTGAATCAACAATATAGGATCTAAACTTGTCACAAGCAAAGACTACAGCTAACAATTCTTTTTCAGTAGTAGCATAATTTCTTTGAGCAGCATCAAGAGTTTTACTAGCATAATGAATAACATTTAATTTTTTATCTACTCGCTGTCCAAGAACAACGCCTACAGCAAAATCACTAGCATCACACATAATTTCAAATGGTAAATTCCAATCAGGAGGTTCAACTATAGGAGCACTTGTTAAGGCTTTCTTTAGAGTTTCAAAAGCTTCCTTACAATCATCATCAAAAACAAAAGGTACATATTTTTGAAGAAGATTAGTAAGAAGCTTTGAAATCTTGGAGAAATCTTTAATAAACCTCCTATAAAACCCAGCATGACCAAGAACACAACGAATACCTTTAACATCCCTGGGATAGGGCATCTTCTCAATTGCTTCAACTTTAGCTCTATCAACTTCAATACCTCTCTCGGAAATTTTATGTCCCAATACAATTCCTTCATTAACCATAAAGTGGCATTTTTCCCAATTAAGAACAAGGTTAGTTTCTTCACATCTCTGCAAAACTTTATCAAGGTTCCACAAGCAATTATCAAAAGAATTCCCATAGACAGAAAAATCATCCATGAATACCTCTACAATATTCTCGCAAAAGCCATGAAAAATAGCAGACATGCATCTTTGAAAAAGTAGCAGGAGCATTACATAAACCAAAAGGCATACGTCTATAAGCATAAGTTCCATAGGGACCTCTTGATCCTTAGTTTTAACAGCAATTTGTGAAAACCCAGAATAACCATCAAGAAAGCAAAAATGAGTATTTTTAGACAACCTTTCTAACATTTGATCAATAAAAGGTAAAGGGTAATGATCTTTCATAGTAACCTTATTAACTTTTCGATAATCAATGCACATTCTATACCCTACAACTACTCTTTGAGGGATGAGCTTATCATTATCATTAGGTACAACAGGCATTCCTCCTTTCTTAGGAACACAATGCACGGGACTAACCCATCTACTATCAGCAATAGGATATATAATACCAGCTTCAAGAAGTTTTAATACCTCATTTCTTACCACATCCTTCATCTTAGGAATTAGACGACGCTGATGTTCAACAACAGGCTTTGCATCATCTTCCATATTATTGGCATGTTGGCAAATAGAGGGAGAAATCCCCTTCAAGTTATCAAGAGTGTAGCCAATAGCTCCTCGGTGTTTCTTCAATATTTCCAATAACTTTTCTTCCTCGAACTCTGAAAGCTTAGAAGTAATAATAACAGGATATATTTTCTTATCATCAATATGAGCATATTTAAGATTATCATGCAATGGTTTTAAATCATACAGGATCTTCTTTTGGTGGCAGTGTTGTACCTAGATCTTCTACCGGTAAATCATGCTTAAGAATAGGTTGACGAAGGAAAATTTCATCAAGCTCATTTCTTTCTTCCCTAAAAACTTCACTCTCACTATTCTCCAGATGTTGCTGCAAAGGATTATTAGGAGCAAGAGCAATAGATGCACACTGTTCAACTCTAAAATCATTATTAGGTGAATCAGCTTTATAAGGAGTTTTGGCAAATTTAGAGAAGTTAAACTCGTAAGATTCACCAGCAAATTTAGTCAAAATTTTCTCTTTCTTGCAATCTATAACAGCTCCACAAGTATTTAGAAAAGGTCTACCAAAAATGATAGGACAATACTTACTTGCAGCAGAACTAAGTACTAAAAAGTCAGCAGGATATTTAATCTTACCACATAGAACTTCCACATTTCAAACAATACCAATTGGAGAGATAGTTTCTCTATTAGCTAGCCGAATAACCACATCAATATCTTCAAGTTCACAAGAACCAATTTCATGCATAATCTCCGTGTAAAGCTCATAAGGAATAGCACTAATACTTGCACCAATATCGCATAAACCATAATAACAATGATCACCAATTCTAACAGATAGCATAGGAACACTAGTTTTCCTAGACTTATTAGGATGTGAAACAATATTAGAAGCATCTTCACAGAAAATAATATGACCATCTTCCACATTTTCAGTCACAAGATCTTTAATTATTGCAATAGCAGGTTCAACTTTTATTTGCTCTTCAGGTTCTATAGGTTTCTTTTCACTTTTATTAACCGCACTATTTATAACAGAATACTCTTTCATTTTAGCAGGGAAAGGAGTTTTTTCAATGTAAGCTTCAGGAATAACATGATCAACAGTTTCAACTACAACACATTTATTTATAGATGAATCAATTTTATCTTTATACGGTTCATGATACTTATCAAAATTCTTCTTAGGCAATTCATAATGAGAGGCAAAAGCTTTATAAAGATTTGTAGCAACTTGAGAATCAAGACCATAAGTAGCACTCATATTACGAAATTAATCAGTATCCATAAAAGCTTCAATGCATTTATAATCATAGTTTATACCTGATTCTCTATCTTTGTCGTTCTCCCATCCTTCGGTATTCTCCTGAATCCGATTAAGAAGGTCCCTTTTAAACTCTTCTTTGTTGCGTGTAAATGATCCAGAACAAGAAGTATCCAGCAAGGTCTTATCTTGAAAAGAAAGTCTTGCATAGAAATTATCAACGATAATATTACCGAGAAGCTCATGAATGGGGCATTTGAGCATTAAAGACTTCAATCTCCCCCACGCTTGGGCAATACTCTCTCCATCATGAGGCCAGAAATTATATATGTGGTTCCGGTCTTTGTGAATTTCACTTGGAGGATAGAATTTTGAATAAAATCGGGGCACAATATCATTCCATTCAAGAGAATCCCCATTATTCAGTAATTTATACCAATGCGCCGCTTACTGTACAGCGATATAGAGAATAGCTTCTTCCTCACTTCATCCATAGCAATACCTGCACACTTGAATAAACCGCATAATTCATGTAAGAACAGTAAATGATTTTATGGATGGACAGTTCCATCCCCTGCATAACGGTTATCCACAACACGTTCAATAATTTTCATAGGTATTTTGTACAGAACTTCTTCCTCACCTGGCGCCTCATCCACTACCTTTGCAGTAGTAGTAGATTTTCCAAATAAAAATTCAAGAGAAGATCTCTCCATAATGAATTATGGCAGCAGGCAGAAATAAAATCAGCACGAACAGTAAAAGTTTCCCTTACCAATTCCACTTACCAATAGCGCTTCACTCCCCGGCAACGGCGGCAGAAAATATTCTTGATGACCCACAAGTATAGGGGGTGTATCATAGTATTTTCGATAAGTAAGAGTGTCGAACCCAACGAGGAGCAGAAGGTGTTGACAAAGGATTCACTGTAAGTGCTCACAGACAAGTATTCAGGGGGTTTTGATGTAGCAGATGAATAAAGTACGAGTAAGTAAAGTGCGAGAGAAATAATTGCAGCGAGTGGCCCAATCCTTTTTAGCACAAAGGACAAGACGGTTTGTTTACTTATAATGACCAAACATTCTTGAGGACACATGGGAATTTAGTCTAGTGCTTTCGCTTCATATAGTTGATTAATCTTCATTGTTTTGATAAGTGTTGTGTGGGTGAACCTATGCTAATGCACCGCCCTTCCTAGGACTAATACATACTTGTGATTATACCCCTTGCAAGCATCCGCAACTACAAGAAAGTAATTAAGATAAATCTAACCACAGCCTTAAACTCTGAGATCCTGCTATCCCTCCTGCATCGATATACCAATGGGGGTTTAGGTTTCTGTCACTCCGGCAACCCCGCAATTGGAAAACGAGTACAAGATGTATTCCCCTAGGCCCATAAAGGTGAAGTATCATGTAGTCGACGTTCACATGACGCCACTAGAAGAATAACACCACAACTTAAATATCATAACATTGAATATTACTCAACCATAATTTACTACTAACATTTAGACTTCACCCATGTCCTCAAGAACTAAACGAACTACTCACGAGACATCATATGGAACATGATCAGAGGTGATATGATGATGAATAACAATCTGAACATAAACCTTGGTTCAATGGTTTCACTCAATAGCATCAATAACAAGTAGAAATCAATACCGGGAGAGTTTCCCCTATCAAACAATCAAGATCCAACCCGAATTGTTACAAGCGGTGACGATGTGCAGCGGTGGAGACGGCGGTGATGATGATGGAGATGATGACGATGGTGATGGAGATGATGTCCAGCTCGATGACGGTGACGATGGCGTCGATTTCCCCTCCCGGGAGGGAATTTCCCCGGCGGATTTCAGCCTCGCCGGAGAGCTCTTTTCTCTTTGGTGTTTTCCGCCCGCGCAGAGGCGGCTGTGACTCTTCGCGACTATCCTCTGGAGCTTAGGTTTTCGGGACGAAGATGTACGCGAAGGAGAGGAGGCCAGAGGGGGCTGTGGGCCCCCTCCTCACATGGCGGCGCGGCCAGGGCAGGGCCCGCGCCGGCCTATGAGAGGGGCCCCATGGCGGCCCTCCTCGGCTCCCCCTTTTGGTTCTCTTCGTCTTCTGGAAAAATAGGATTTTTCATATAATTTCCGTCAATTGTTGATCTTCCGAAATATTGCATTCTGACGGCGCTTTTTCCAGCAGAATCCCGACTCCGGTGCGCGATCCTCCAATAATCATGAAACATGCAAAATAGATGAAATAACATAAGTATCATCTCCAAATATGAAATATATCAATGAATAACAGCAAATTATGATATAAAATAGTGATGCAAAATGAACGTATCACGCCTCCAAGCGGAAAATGGGGGGGGGGGGGTCTCTGCTGACCAACCGACCGCTCCCATCGTGGAAATTCCGCGGCTAACCATGGGGAGGTCGCGGTGGAGCGAACGCAGCGCTGGCGGTGGCGAGATTTCTCGTCGGAGAAGGTGGAGAAAGATGGCAGAGCGGCCGTGGCGGTGGCGGGGAGTAGGGTTTGGAAACCGAACTCCCCTCCGCGACCCATTTTAATACGGGACGCACTCACATTTGTCGGGCCCCTAAACTAAGTTTGCGGGCCAAGCCGTGAGTTTAGGCTCTTGTCTAGGCCGCTTTCGTCCCGAACCCGTAAACTCAACGGAAAAATATGGTTCCGGCGGGGTTTTCGGTCTCTGTTAGAGTTGCTCTAAGAGGTGACGGTAACACCAAAATACAACCTAATACTAGAAAAACATCTCTTACATGAGTACGACGATCCAGCAACAATGGAGAAGGCCAGGTACATCTTTGCCAAAGCACTAAATCAGCAGCAAAATGCACATACCTCTCGGAAGCTTGCTTCTGACCGTTACGCTTGCATGTCCAGCGCAAAAGGCCGGATCCAAGGGACAATTAGCCACGGATCGGATCCTTAGAGCGCCGAATCAGAGAAGCTAGGTATTATAAGGATCCTATTCAGATATCCTCCACCTCGAGGGATAAAGTAAAGGTATCCATGTACAAAGGTGCAGACAAATATCATAACACCTCTCTGTTTGGCGCCGTCTGTGGGAATCAGCGACGACTGGATTTCGTTATCCGGGCGGGATCGTTGATCTACATCGGTGGCCAAGATCACATCTTATCGACTTATTTTGATCGACTTTGCCGAGAATTAATGGCGCCTGAAGAATCCTTGGACTTGGCGAACCACGACTACAGCGCGCGTGCGTGCTACCGTGCGGCCGAATCGGCGGAATCGCTGCAATTGGAGGGGCCGATCTATTTTATGGATACTTCAGTTCGTCGAGTTTCACATCAATCCAACTCGGCTACGTGCACTAGTTGATTCCTTGATCGGTAGCCATTGTAGCTAGCTGATGGATCAATTCCCGAGGAAGAAAGCAAGTTGACGGAGGACAGCAGCAGGCATCACATCACGTACCATATGCAGAAAAGTCGGGCATGATTCAATCAAAGACCAGAGAAGCAAAAAAGAAGCACACATTTCGTATCGCGGAGCCTTGGCAGATTGACAGATGGGTTTTTTCCTATTCAGACTCACCTCTCCTTCTCATCAATTAATTAATTTTCTAATCCTTTGCGTAATGATTTGTTGTGTATGCATCATTTCGGACAAATGTGTTCTGGAGACCCCGGTGGGAGCCAAGATAATCGCCAGACCCCATCGACAAAACGGTCCGCCAAGCTTATGAATTCGCCGCAGGCCTCGTCCGTCGCGAACTCGTCAATGCATACTCGTCATCGCACACCTAGCGTCACGCCATCTGACACAACAACAATCAGGTGCTATGTTTCAAATTAATTACTATTCGTAAAATTTATTCGGTCAAATATTTTTCTGCTTGTACTGTTATTTGCGCGCAGATTTCCACGGTCCAATACAACCTTAGATCGGAACATACTCCAACTACTTCACCGCGTGCAGTCGCATGCTCGGAGGCTCGTCCGCCGTGAACCCGACAACACGCACTCGCGTCGCTCGGGGGCTCGCCCGCCACGAACTCAACGATGCACTCCTATAGGCCGATTACTTCATCCATCGAATGACCTGCTCCACTTCATCGGCTGCGTCCACTTCATCGACTCCATCCGTCGGACGACCTGCTCCTGTGTCGGCTCCACCGCACCCGATAAAAAGCTAAGTTTTCATCTTCCTACAAGATTCAATCATTTATTTACTTTCGCTATACCTGAATACTCGGGGGCTGTGCCATTACAATATTACAAAAAATACACCCGACATTCGGGATGCGCCATTACATCGTTACTGCAAATACACTCGATTACTCGGTGAATTTATTTTCTTCGGCTTAGTGGCTTCTTCGGTTTTGGATATATCTTTCTCGGCTCAGTTGATTTATTTTCTGCGGCTTAGTGGATTTATCTTCTTTGGATCAGTGGATTCATTTTTTCGTCTTAGTGGATTTATCTTTTTCGGATCAGTGGATTTATTTTCTTCGGCTTAGTGGATTTATCTTCTTCGGCTATGGATACATTTTCCTCGGCTCAATGGATTTATCTTCTTTGGTTTACTGGATTTGTCTTCTTCGGCACCCGATGCACTTCCGGTGAATTTATTTTATATGGATTCATCTATATGAATATTATTGGTTCACCTCGTCAATTGGTGCCGACTGTGGGAATCAGCGACGACTGGATTTCGTTATCCGGGCGGGATCCTTGATCTACATCGGTGGCCAAGATCACATCTTATCGACTTATTTTAATTGACTTTGCCGAGAATTAATGGCGCCTGAAGAATCCTTGGACTTGGCGAACCACGACTACAGCGCGCGTGCGTGCTACCGTGCGGCTGAATCGGCGGAATCGCTGCAATTGGAGGGGCCGATCTGTTTTATGGATACTTCAGTTCGTCGGGTTTCACATCAATCCAACTCGGCTACGTGCACTGGTTGATTCCTTGATCGGTAGCCATTGTAGCTAGCTGATGGAGCAATTCCCGAGGAAGAAAGCAAGTTGACGGAGGACAGCAGCAGGCATCACATCACGTACCATATGCAGAAAAGTCGGGCATGATTCAATCAAAGACCAGAGAAGCAAAAAAGAAGCGCACACTTCGTATCGCGGAGCCTTGGCAGATTGACAGATGGGTTTTTTCCTATTCAGACTCACCTCTCCTTCTCATCAATTAATTAATTTTCTAATCCTTTGCGTAATGATTTGTTGTGTATGCATCATTTTGGACAAATGTGTTCTGGAGACCCTGGTGGGAGCCAAGATAATCGCCAGACCCCATCGACAAAACGATCCGCCAAGCTTATGAATTCGCCGCAGGCCTCGTCCGTCGCTAACTCGTCAGTGCATACTCGTCATCGCACACCTAGCGTCACGCCATCTGACACAACAACAATCAGGTGCTATGTTTCAAATTAATTACTATTCGTAAAATTTATTCGGTCAAATATTTTTCTGCTTGTACTGTTATTTGCGCGCAGATTTCCACGGTCCAATACAACCTTAGATCGGAACATACTCCAACTACTTCACCGCGTGCAGTCGCATGCTCGGAGGCTCGTCCGCCGTGAACCCGACAACACGCACTCGCCTCGCTCGGGGGCTCGCCCGCCACGAACTCAACGATGCACTCCTATAGGCCGAGACGACCTGCTCCTGTGTCGGCTCCACCGCACCCGATAAAAAGCTAAGTTTTCATCTTCCTACAAGATTCAATCATTTATTTACTTTCGCTATACCTGAATACTCGGGGGGCTGTGCCATTACAATATTACAAAAAATACACCCGACATTCAGGATGCGCCATTACATCGTTACTGCAAATACACTCGATTACTCGGTGAATTTATTTTCTTCGGCTTAGTGGCTTCTTCGGTTTTGGATATATCTTTCCCGGCTCAGTTGATTTATTTTCTTCGACTTAGTGGATTTATCTTCTTTGGATCAGTGGATTCATTTTTTTCGTCTTAGTGGATTTATCTTTTTCGGATCAGTGGATTCATTTTCTTCGGCTTAGTGGATTTATCTTCTTCGGCTATGGATACATTTTCCTCGGCTCAATGGATTTATCTTCTTTGGTTTACTGGATTTGTCTTCTTCGGTACCCGATGCACTTCCGGTGAATTTATTTTATATGGATTCATCTATATGAATATTATTGGTTCACTTATACAATATTACCCGATGCATTTCCGGGTCACTGGATTCATTTTCTATGATTATTACTGGATTTTTCGGGTCAACGGATTCATCCTCTATGATATCAGCGGATTCATCTTCTATGGTTATTACTGCATTTTTCGGGTCAACGGATTCATCCTCTATGATATCGGTGGATTCATCTTCAATATATGATTCATATTTGATGGTGTAATCTTTAATATGAATTCATCTCAAGTACTTCATCTTGGATTCATCTTCAGTATTTCATCCTTAATGCCCTTCTTTCGGCGTCACGGATAATACTCGGGGGCTCGACAACGACTTCGCCCCGAGTAATAATTGTGACACAGCGTTTCAGCAACAATCATGACATCACCCCAGTAACGCTCAGGGGCTCGGTTATTTCTTCATCAACAATTTTGCGGCATCCATTTTACTATTTGGTGGTTTCTACTTTGGCTATACTTCTTATCTACACTCGAAGACCTCATCACGCATCGACTCCGTCGTGCCCAATAAGCTAAGTGTTCATTTATTTCATATAAAGTTGATTATCATTTACTTTTGCCGCACCCGACGCTCGGGGGCTGCACGGCATATATTCACTTTACATATCATCGAATCCGAGCATCTGACACCGCATGCGAAAAAGATAGTCAAGGAAAAGATAGAAAAAGTTTGTTTATTTGTGCAGGAGAAAGCAAAATTCAAAGTATATAAGAGAGAACCCGACTAAATTGTCTACAGGGAGAACTCGACGAAATTGTCTTCAAAAAGAGAGAAGATCCCGAAAAATTATCCTCAAGGGGGACCCGAAGAATTATCTTCAAGAAGGTCCTAAAAAATTATCCTCAAAGAGGTCCCGGAGAACTATCCTGAAGGAGGAACCCGAAGTATTTTCCTGAAGGAGGAACCCGAAGAATTGTCCTCAAGGAGGTCCCGAAGAATTGTCCTCAAGGAGGACCCGAAGAAATTTTCTTCAAGAAAGAACTCGACGAAATTTTCATCAAGGAGGAACCAAAAAAAAAAGAGGATGGACAAATCTTCGGGTCCATTGACTCGTCATCGGTGATGTACCCGACAATATAGAAGAACTAATATATTTGGCTGTCTCATCAAGCCCGAGAGAAAAATAGAAGAGCCCGCAAAATGGGTCATTGCATCAGCCGAACAAGGCACTTGACAAAATATTCTCAGAGCGCCAAAGTTGCGATCAATCTCTGAATGCCGCAAAACTTTGCGAGGTAAGACCCCAGATCCATTCTGCGTGGCGTGGCGCCGTCTCTGACGTCGGTTTGCTACTTTTTTCCGTATCAACAGATACGAAGAAAAATCCTAACGGATGCGTTAGGTACCCGATAAACATGACTGGGACTCGACAGAATGGTAAGACCTTAAGCGGCACCTGTCGAGTTAGCACCAGTATCCCGAGATCATGTCCAGGGACGTGATCTTGAAGAAGGTTTTTGCGGATTGCCACTAGAGCGAGTTAACTAGTACACGATCCGTCGGATGAACTAGCCCCAATTACCATTATCCCTGTACAATATAGATATGGATGTCAAATAAAAATAGCAACGGCCTGGAGTCGATAAAAAGAGGGGTTGCGCCAAGTTCTTTATCGAGTAGTACAACTCGAGTTTGTGCCTAGGTGCAAGCACCTGCCCATAGGCTAGGGGGCTACTCTTATTGAGAGTATTGTTCACCCTTCCAATAAGATACAAGAAAGAGGAAAAATTGTGGAGTCGACTACAAGCAAGTTGAGCCTACACCCAAGTGCAAACACTTGGCTATAGCCTCGGGGGCTACTCCCATCGGGAGCGCTGGTCGCGCACCCGATAGAAAATAACTTCGACAGCATCTACGACAATCAATGTTTGTAGACTCAACTCGATTCTACGACTCGAGTGGAGCCTACTCCCATCGGGAGTGCTGGATTTCATTAAGTCCTCTAACAGAGTCGATAAAAAGAGGGCTGCGCCCAGAAGTACAGTCAAATTCTTCATCGAGTAGTACAACTTGAGTCTATGCCCAAGTGCAAGCACTTGCCCATAGACTCGGGGGCTACTCCCATCGGGAGCGCTGCCGCGCACCCGATAATTTCAAGAATTGTCGACATCATTTACGCTACACGTGATCTGCGGCATGGACCTCACCTTGTATTTTTCTTCGACTTCGGAGATTGTTATGCTTGGAGTTTCTACGCAAGTCTTCGACTTCCCTATAAACTCGGAGGCTACTGACATGGGCATACCCTTCGGGTACCCATTATTAGTATACCTGGCTCGGCCCAATATGGAGAAGACCCAATATGGAGAAGGCCCAACAAGGCAACCCGAATAAATAGTCGACTAGGACTCTTGTAAAACCCTAGGCTGGTTGCATATATAAAGCTAGCCAGGGTACCCGAAAGAGGGAGGCCAATAGATAGACAACATAGCTCTGCCTACGGCGGCACCCTGTAAACACATCTATGATCATATACTGGATTGCTAGCAGCACGTAGGGATCCTCCACCGAGAGGACCCGAAGCTGGGTACGTCGTGTGCCTAATCTCGCTCCCGGAATCTCCATCGTCGCTCTCTCTCAAAACCCAAGTCTACAATACGTAGGCATTGCCGAGGTGATCCCTCGTCAGGTGGATTCATCTTCAATATATGATTCATATTTGACTCTGCAATAAGGATCCTATTCAGATATCCTCCACCTCGAGGGATAAAGTAAAGGTATCCATGTACAAAGGTGCAGACAAATATCATAACACCTCCTTTTGAAATAAACATCCACATCAACATGGAGCCAAGGGGCAAAAGAAAAGACTATCGCAACGAGCATGTCGGAAGAAGCTACCAGAATGATGGCGGAAACAACCAACACGGTGGTGATGGTTGGAGATACATCCGTCCACTGCAATCTAGACCATAGGATTGATGCCCCCTAGGCACCTCTATAACATTCCTATGACTCCCCTATGTCCTTTATAAGCCATAAATTCGTGTCTTGGTCGAATCAATCAAGTATGGCAAGAGTTTGTGTTAATCACGACACCAACTTTCGGAATTCCAAAACTGCATATTGACTCCACAATAATTGGACTTCAAAATGAGCTTCCGTAGTTAGTTTCGGACGAATTCTATATCTAGAAGCATGCTCAGAAAATTTCCTACAACTTTGTGTTTAGTAACTTTTTCATTGGAACATCGTCTTCGGGAGTTTCCGTGTCAATCTTTGAAAAGTTTCACGGAAAGATTCTGGAAAACTCCATATTTCACCATAATAACCGGTTTCCTTCCATATTTATCTATTTACTACATAATAACAAAGTATAAAACAACAACTTGTGTGCTTTTGCAACTATTAATAGGTTAATACCAATAAATATAATAAAGTTGTATAATAATAATGATTTTGACACAATAAACTACAAAGTTCATGTATGCATTTTACATGCATCACCCGCTCATTAGCGAGGGGGAGGAAAACCGAATTTTGGTCGTGACCATCAACGCGATTGGCCAATTCTCCCTCGTGTCTGCGGTCTGCGTGAGGTTGCTTCCTGCATCTGGATGTTTGCTACAGGTTGTGGTTCCCCAGATTTTTGATGTAGCACAGGTGTTTCAAAACGGTAATAACCTTGAATCAATTTTGTGGAGAAAGCACACGCTATATGTTGATACATGTAAAATGCATCCATGAGTTTTGGTGTTTACTATGTGATAATCCATCATACTTGCATCGTAGTAAGGTTTTAACCATGTTATGCATTAATTTTGAGGGTTTTTCACATAGTTCCCTTTGTTTTGTTTGAAAATCCGCAAAACAGAAAATTCTTATTTTACGTATTTTTTGATTTTGAGGAACCTTCAAGATGTCAAAGGGACCTTGACTTTTTTTTGCCACATCGGGTTTTTGGGAATTTCAATGAAGTGAGAATAAGAAGTGCCATAGTGGACCAGTGGGTCGGCCAGAGGGCATATGGCACGACCATGGTGGGTCGTGCACTCGTGCCAAGGGCCCATGAGGTTCCCCGTTGGTTAGTTTTCCTCATTAAGCATGCCCAAGGAGTCATCTTGACCTAAAACCTCATATATATACTCAGAAATCGTAGAGTTGCGAGGAGGTGGCCGTGAAAAACATAAAACATGAACCAAAGACATACCTGCGAGGATTGGAGGGGGAAACACCGCCGGAATCACCCCTTGTTACTCCTCCGCCTGCATCAACATCATCAATATCACCGCCAAGACAAAGAGAGAGTAGTCCACATCTGGTCTATGAGTTTGTCGAACTAACTTGTATCATCTCTCTATGCGCTTCACTCGTAGAGCCACATGAGCTTCATACCATGATTGTGGTCATGTTGGTATTACCTTGATGGTAGATCTTTTGTTTATTAGATTAATAATTATGAGATACAATTGTTGAGTGTATGCCTGATGTATTGATAGATTCATATGTTACCCCGTTATGCTCTGTTCCAATCAAACCTGTATGCAAGAACCCATTTAGGTTTTTTTGGTGTTAGTTGGAGTAATCTAGTAGTGGAATGTGACAAAAAAATTGTGTGTTGCTAATTAATGTTTTTACCCTTCCAATGATTACCTCAGTACGGAGAAACGAATTCATTTAGTGAAATTCTAGTGACCTTGTTTTCTCAAGCTAGTACATTATTAATCAACATCATATCAAAGTTACCAAGACTACTTGTAGTGGAAGTAACATAGTTAGTAACATCACACACCCCAATACATTTTGGTGACATGTCATGAAAATAAATGAAGAAAGAGATTCTGGTGGTAACTAGCTATATTACCATAACATGGCACCCCTGAAAACATGAGTCTACAACATAATAAATAACACAATGTATGAAACCGCATATAAGATCCTACCTGCTATGAAAGTAGTAACATAAACATGCATATTACTAGTCTAAGTTACTCCCCACTATAACCAACCTAAGACAATACTCTCCTAATTCTCAAACTTCATCATATCTATGCTAGGATGTAATGCATGTTGAATGCATATCAATCATTACATTAATATTGTTCTCACGGGGCTTGTAACTTGTTGTTTCAAGCTATATTTTTCGCAGCATGTTTACGAGAGATGTCAAGTAAAACTATGAACCACAATCAATTTTGAACCATAAGAAACACCTTTAATATCATTTTCATGCTCTTTTATCTTCAGTTCTACTTACATCCAAAAATACAAAAAATATTTTGGTTTATTATTTTTACTTTATTTACTTTAGTATTTGATAGCTCGAAATTTAGCACTATTTTATTGAGGTTTTTATGTATACTATTACTTATATTGTCACTCATTTCATGGTCCAGCTAGATACACCTATGCCTATTTTGCATATTTACGAGTTCTTATTCATTTTCATATGAGCTTCGCATACTATATTTTTCTTGTCTTTGATATGTATTAGGTGTTATTGACGATCATGGAAAAATGGAGCAAAAGAGACCAAGAGGGTACAAGATAGGAGAATTATAGACACCAGACTTCTCCATATAAGGTGTAGGAAAAGTGATATTTTCTAACATCTTATATTTAAGTTCTAAGACAATGGTCTTGTATCCCTCGTCCATACGAGTCCAACGAGCCAAAGAAGACCTCAATCGGAGTCCGAATGAAGAAATGCCGAGCAAAATACGAAACCACCTGCAAGTTTAATGAGCATCGGTACGGGCGGGTCTGCCCGTACCGTTCACCCGTACCGGGCTTCGTTGGGTCCGTTTCATCAAACAGAACAACATTTAAGAAGGCCCAGTGGGCATATTCGGCCCCAGCTCCGTCGGTTCGCGATACCAACCTCCAGTGCCTATATGAAGAGGGGAGGAGGCAAGGAGAGGTACCACTTCATCCCACACCCTAAGGGGCAGAGCCCTGCTGCTCCGCCGCGCCGCCGCCATCTCCGCAGCCATCACCTCCATGACCATCTCGATCAACACACAGAAGAGGAGGAGGAGGCTAGGATCTTGAAGGGTAACGTATCGATCTCCATCATCAACGTCTTCATTGCGATCCCCTTTGTCTACGTGGTTGTGATCCGAACTCTATTGGGATTTACACATATTTGCAACTGTACCTTCATATTGATATTGCTATGATGTTGATCCCCTTCATGTATGAGTAGTTCCTTTATTCTTGAGAAGATATGGAGAAACCCTAGCATAAATATGAGATGAATCTAAGATGATCTATGGTTTTAAGTATTAGTGTGTGTTAGTTTTCTCTCTTGTTATTACATGTTGTACACCATGTAATATTGCCTATTGGTCTTGAGAGGGAACCACCCTTTGAAGTGGTAGAGCGAATGGCGAAAAGTGATATTACCGTATCGGCGCTCTAACACGTGGATAAGGGGGATAAGAGGGATTCACAAAGCTCATATCGATGACCATGGGTACACCCCTTAATATCATCAGTCCATATGTGGCTGCAGAAGGCTAGATGATGTGGTTATTTAGATATACGATGACCGATGGCTTTCTGGGCGCATCTTATTACGGAGCTCTCCCATACATAACATTTTTCGAAGCATATTTTATCTTAATTAACATGAATCATAGAACTAGTGGTGGAACTTACACTTCTTGAGAACCCCTCAATCATACCACAAACACGTTCTCAATACTCTCTTGTTTTAGTTTACATTAGTTTATTTCTTTGTTCTTATTTACTATAGTTATCAACACAAAACAAGTCTTTTACATACTTTATCTTGAAATTAGAATAACTTACAAGTAACCTAAGATAATAGTAGCAACGGGTATTAAGATCACTACTAGTAGCTCCTCGTGATTCGATACTCTTACTTTGAACTAGCTACACCTGATATGTGTTCTTGGTTATCAGTATTTATATTTATTACACATCATGTGTTCCTCATAAACCTATCGATGGAGTTGGAGAAACAAAACTATTCTATTATAATTTGCAGGTTGCTATATGAAGATACAGAGATAGAACCACCTTTTCTCCAAAAGTTTGATACAAACCTCGACTCATCTTATGTGGAAAATTGAGCTTGCTGCATCACTCTATGCTTGGAGTCAAACGAGTTGGCATACGTGTGTAATGTTGCTGCCACCAAAAAAAGTTGCAAAGTTTTTTGGTCTTTTTCTACAAGTTAAGTATCCTCCATTTTTCATGGTGTACAAGTGATTTAAAAATGTACGAAATTATACGAGTTTCGTTGTGAAAGGAGGCGCGAGTTATTGTAATGTTTTCTGGATGTTTGCTACAAGTTATGTTTTCCTCGATGTTTTTATTGATGCTTCCATGATTTTCAAAATGATGAAACCGCGGTGATTTTTTTGTTGTAATCATTTTTATTTTTTATTAAAATAGTTGTTGCCTTTTTTGAAAATGAATCTTCGGCAAGAAGTTTTTGTTTAACCTTTTTGTTGTTGGAAACACATTTTTATTGTTTTAACTATTCCTTGTTTTTGTCAAAATAGATGGTGATTTTTTTTTCAAATTAGTTCTCCACAAGAAAATTTGTTGTTTTTTTTGTTGCTAGAAAGGTGTGTTCGATATGTTGAAAGCTTTTTTTTGCAAGTTTTATTGTTTGACAAAAAAATATATAAACACACATAAAAACTATTAAGCTAGGTGATTATTTGTCTATATAATTTTACGAGTTCTCTTCTACAAGTTAAAAAAAAATGCTGCATGGATGATTTGATTTATATTTTTCATGTTGAACTTTAATATCTCATCTGAAATTTTTAAGAACAAGTGCAATTTTTTGGTGTATATTTTGAGAGTACCTCGAGTGTTGATAACAACTTGAAGTCAAACAAACTTTTTGGTGGGTCCCACCCATGTTAGCAATGAGCAAGTAGCCTTCGTGCATGCATCAGTCGTCAGGGAAAAGTGGCATGTGCTGGTAAAAAATTATGTGTACACCAAATCGTTGGGACTCCAAATATAGAATGTTACAAGCGAACTTTTTCTACAGATATAACTCGGGGTTTAATACCGAACTCTTGAAGAAATATTTGTTCACCTTCTTTGGCTTCTTTATCGTTATTGCACTCCTAGTGGCACTCATTTAAAACTAGGACCATATGAAGAGTTTAATAATTGTAAGAAGGGTTCAGCTAACCTAAATTAATTAAAATAATTTTAGTTCTTAGCTCTATTGGTAGTGGAGAGGTTTCATCCTTTCACCGGCGTCTTTGAGCATCTCTTCATTGTACATAACATGGTAGACTGCATTGGCCATGCAGAAGGAGAGGAGCGTCTCGTACTAATATCAAGAAGGGAATTGCGTATAATTTCTTGTGTTCTCCCTCCGTCCACAAATAAGAGCAAGTTCAAAAGTAAAGTCAACTGTTGGCTATAAGGCAAATGCCATGTCATCTATACCCATCTTAGAGCCAACATGTATAATAGTGAGCTTTAAAATTGTACTACTTTATTAGTGCATGACCCATCATTCACTTTCACATAGTGTTTAGGAGCACGTGCTAGAGTTGGCTCTTGCATAAGAGCATACCCCTCTTATCTCTCCTCCCCTCTCTCCTCCAACTAGGTAATAATATATTATTTTAATTCTTATAGCCAACTGACTAGGACTTATTATACTTGCTATAAGTGTACATGCGGGTTTTTCAAGACAAATTATAAAGTGGAGTAAAAAAATATATTGGGAACATGCATCTCTCCTCTTTAATTCTTTAACCTCCAATAAACTAAGTGCATGTAGAAAACACGAAAAATATGTGCTTAATATTATTGGGTTTGATTTCCGTGCGATGAGAAAGAAGCAATTAAAGTACATTGAAAAGATAGGAGTACACACTTTTGTGGATAAAGTTTAGGGCTAGATGTCCGCTTATTTGATGACGGAGGGAGTATTCATCGACAAAGAGTTATAGATATGCGCAAGGAGGAGATGTGCATGTAGCTGCGCATTTAGGCCCACATCATGCCTCTAATGGGGTCCTCACGAAGGCTAGGGAATTAAGGTTATGTTTACAACAGCACATGTGTTACTACAAATATAGCTGTTTCAATAGTTGTTGTACATTGAATACGTCAAATATAACTATTTATCTTATCGGTTTTGCTAATTCTCAATTAATGGGGAATACTTTAATTATTAATTGTCTTTTATACCATTGAATAACGTCGTGATTTGTGCTAGATATGGCTTGCAACATATGTAACTGTTATTTTTTTCAGTTGTAATTGGAGTTGCAACTGGAATTTGGCTACTTCCTACTTGCACGTCGTTGGAACCGAGAAAAATACTCCAAACTATTAATATTTTTCATGATTTGTGTTGGTCATGAATTGCAACATGGATTACGACTTACATTTGATTTTGATGCCATCACAATATCCGTAAACTAAGTATTATCCACTCTCTTATTTCATACTCCATCCGTTCCACCAAAAGTGTTTCAAATATGTCAAAAGTTGAATGTATTCACTCACTAGATAGTGTCTAGATACATCTAACTTTTAATAAATCTAAGATATTTTTGGTAGGATGGAGGAAGTACTACTTGTTACCCTCCTCTCTTATCGGAGACGGATCTTGGAACTGGAACAAGAAGGAGCTTCTCCTTACGCCGGCTCGACAAGCTGAACACCTCGTTCATATCAACCTCCTCTATCTCTGCTGGCAGCTCCCAATCGAAATGGTACACGAGGTTAGCTAGCATCATTTCCACAGCAGCATTCGCGAAGTTTATGCCTGGGCAGATCCTCCGTCCGGAGCCAAAGGCAAATACTCAAAGTCCTTCCCTTTGCCGTTGAGTGCTGCCGCGCTGCCTCCTGGGAGGAGCCTCTCCGGCATGAACTCCTCTGGCATCTCCCAAGACGCGGGGTCTCTAGCAAGAGCCCACGCGTTGACGATGAGCCGTGTCCCGGCAGGGATCATGTAGCCGTCGATCTGGCAATCGGCAATCGAGAGGTGAGGGATGAGGAGCGGCCCCGGCGGGTGCAGCCTCAACGTCTCCTTCACGGTGGCCCTCAGGTAGGCCATGTCACCGAGCTCCTCTTCTGTGAGCACGTCTTGTCGTGGTTCTTCTTGGTTCGACGCCGGTGTACGCCTCCTTCTAACCTCAGCTTGCAGTTTAGCCATGACGTGTCTGTTATTCATTAGCTCAACCATTGCAAATTCAAGCACAAGATATGTCGTTTCGATCCCCGCATCAAACATGTCATGTTGATTAGTGTCATGAAGTGTAGTATAAGTAGATTGACTAGCCCTTTCCATTAGTTCGGACTTTTGGTTCAAGTGGCTAGTGCATGAAGCTTAACATGGTATCAGAGCCCCAGGTCTCAAGTTCAACCTCTGACTTTCACATGATTTTCGCAATTAATCCTAAAAATTGTTGTTGCCCCCCTCTTTAGCCACCGCTGTTTCGGTGTGCTCTTCTTCTTTCACGTGTTGACTTTCTCTTCCCCCGTCACACGCGAGTGGGGGTGTTGTGAAGTGTATAAGTAGATTGACTAGCCCTTTTCATCAGTTCAAACTTTTGGTTCAAGTGGCTAGTGCATGAAGCTTAACAATTACCATGTGAGAAGTTAGGAATTTATCAGTTCGTTGAATAGATTAATTGTCCTTTTATTGAAGTATTGCTGCTAGTAAATTACTCCAAGTAGTACCTCCGTTTCGATGAATAAGATTTATGAAATTAGTCAAATCAAACCTTACTAAATTTGACTAAATGATAAAGACAAAAATATAGACATCTACGACATGAATCAAATGTATTATGAAAATATATTTTACGGTGAATGTAATAAAATTAATTTGATATAAAAAATATTCATATTTTTGCCTATAAAATTGATCAAACTTAGAGGATACATGAAAGGAGGGAGTACTTACTACCAAGATCGCCTTTACGTTGTCTGTGGTCAGTCCGTACACTTCTTGCAGAGAGAGTAAGACGTGTATGAAGTACGAGCTGGCATCATTTTTCGTGCTCGCGGTGGCGACCCTGCTCGTTGATGAGCTTGTCCAACAGCTCGTCCCATCTCTTGCGAACCCTCGTAGCCCTGTGGCACACCACCAAGCCGGTGAACACGCCAACTATTGCCAAGCCCGGAAAGTAGTCCTCGAGGTTGAACCCCCAAGGAGAGACATGTTGATATTGGTCAGCTCGCGGAGCAGCTTGTTCCTGCCATCGTCGCCGTGGTGTCTCCCGAGCACCGCGCGGCACACGACGTCGTTCGCGTACGAGTCCAGGTGCTCGCTCATGTCCACCGCCGTCGCGGGCACCGTGCCAGCGGATGCCGCTGTCGCAGATGCACGGATCTTGGCGACGTTTATGCGCACCTCTTCCTCACTGTCGTGGCGGAACGAGTGCACCTTCTTGGCGTTGAGCATGTGCGTCGTGACGACCTTTTTGGCCTGCCGCCAGGGATCGCCGTAGGGCGCGAAGCCGACGTCCGACGAGCCGTATAAGATAATGTCAGCGACGGTGGAGCGCGGCCTGGACGCGAGCGCGTGGTCGTGCGTGCGCAGGACGGCCTCGGCGGCGCGAGGTGAGGACACAACCACCGTGTTCACTTCGCCCAGGCGGAGTAGCATGAGGTCCCGGCCGTGCTTCCGGGCGAGGTCGCGGAAGGAGACGTGGGGAAGGGAGCCGACGAGGTGGAGATGCCCGATCACCGGGAATTTGCCCGGAGGGGAAGGTGGGAGCGGCAGGTTTAGCTGCTGCTTGCTTTTTCTTCGGCTCCATCTTTTCCTGCCGATGAGCAGTATAACGAGTGAGACGAGGAACAGAAGAAATAATGCTTGAGCAGCTGTGTCATGGATGGAAAATAATATGCTTCACCAGCCATGGATGATGGATCTAATGCACGCAAATGACCGATCTGATCATCCTTACTATATATGGACAAATTTGCATATCATTCTTCGATTCGGCCGAGTGCATCTAAAATATCTAGTGATATGTGTGAACAACAGTGAGCAGACTGGATTGATTGAGGTCCTCAAATAATAAAGATAAAACGATCGAGCAAACGATCCTTGAGTACTTGACAAATTAGAGGATAACTGGAATAACAACATCCGTCGCAATTCTTTGCTTATTTATTTTCCAAAAAACAGGACCACTTGACAATGAAGTGCTGATAACTTGTACAGCTTGTCCAACTTGTAAATCTTCGTTCTATGGAAGTTCTCGCACGCCTCTTTGCTGAAAGATAGGCGGCCACCCATCTATGTCTTGTACACAACGGTACTGACACAACTTGATCAAAGGCGTAGTACAGCCAAGCTTTCACCAGGGATAATAATGCAGGAAACCACCTTCTTACCTTCTCATGTAATTTTTGGATGACGCCGTGGATGAAAAAAAAAACAAAAACAAAACAATGATGTCAAGCGACCACCACAAGTTATGGACATAAACAGGAAAAGATAAATAACTTGAAAGAACATACCACTGTGTTTTGACAAGATTTATCTCTGTCAAACGGGTCACAAATGATACCTAATAAAAATGTATTGGTTGGCGGTAGGATTCCTAGGATATTTTGGAGGTAATCTCCATCATCCTCATTAAAAGGTCTCATATTTTCATGATAATAGTTGATTCAAGTGGGTATTCCTCGTCACCGTTCGATATAGATAAGGCCTAGTTTGGTAACCATTTTTCTCTAAAACTGAAACATTACAAAACCATAGTATTTAAGTGCATGGGCAAGTAATACTTCAGTTTCTGGAGGAAAAAAAGGTGCAGCGTTGTTTTTTCAGTACTTCAAAATTAGTATGTTTTGAGAGATACTGAAATATTAATACCACAATTTTTAGTCACAGCTAAACACATTAAAGTATTTGAAACTATGGTATTTTTCACCTTTCAAGCGGGTCCTAACGTACCACAAATAAATAGAGAGAACCATCAGTGGAGTTGCCCTGCTGAAGTGCATGCTCCTAACATACCAAATATACATTAATAAATTGAATCACCAGAAGGATGATAGCACCAACGAAGGTGAGACCCTATCTACCTAGACTCATAAACTTAGAATCAAACTGAGACTACTAAGAGAGAACTGCAGTAGCCTTAACATTCTCATCACACCATTGAGTTTAAAAAGCTAAACCATCACGATAGATACCAAGTGCAGATGAGTACTCAAGTACATGTTTATCGTAAGCATCATCTGCAGCAACCTTCGCAGTCTAGGTTGCATCCTTTGCAGCCCAGGAAGCATTACCAGAAATGACCGATGGCATAGGTGGGAAAGGATCCACATGAACAACAGGGCATGGTGTGAAATATTGCTGCACTAGCCAATCAAACAAAAAATTCTAACTGATGGAAAGAGACTAGGTAGTGTATTTATATTCAACACCCCCCTCACGTCTAGGCTATTTTAGTCCTTAGCGTGGGTTCGGTGCGGGCTGCAGAATCTTATTTTCTTTTTTTTTAAACTGCGTGAGCATGATCTTAAACTTAAGACCTCTTGTCTCTGATACCATGAAAGATTGTTGCACAAGCCAATCAAACCAAAAGTATGAACTGATAGAAAGAGACTAGGCAGTGTATTTATATTCAACACGGTGGACAGGAGACCTCGCCACCACAAAGTCGAAGACCGCGCACATTGGATGCGCATGAAGGCCACAAACTTATCGTAGTTGGTGCCATTGAAAATCACCGGGCAGCGAGGAATTCTAACATAGCACGACGAAGAGGATGCCATAGTGGTACACTTTTTCTTCTTTTTGGTCTTTGTATTTTTTTTCAAGGCTCGCGAACAAAGAGTGTGGCATATGGGCTAACAAATACAGATGAAAACATACCAATGCTATTCATGGACTAGACCAGCAGGGTCATGTACATGAAAGCTACTAGGGCATAGGGGAGGAACACGGCCGAAGAATACTCATGGCAACCTTCCGGATAAACTATTGCTAATTCCTAATCAACGTACACAAGGAAACCTATTACATTGGTTCTAAAAACTTACCCGTGTATAGACTTGGTAACTATGGAATGTTTGAGGATGGATCGAAACCTATATAAGGACGTGCCAGGTGAGCTTCAATTGGTGAAGCAGCAAACCCTCCCATGCACATCGAGTGGCTAATCTACAGCAATGGCTTCCAAGATGCCGCTGCTGCCGCTTCTCCTCCTCATCGTCATCCTCCTGGCCGTGGCTAGCATGGCGCCGGCGAGGACGCCGGCGTTCGACGAGAACTACGTGCCAGCGTGGGGCGGATGACTTTCACCTGGTAAACCAGGGGACCAAGATCCGTCTGGCCATGGACAAGAACTCGGGCGCTGGGTTTGCGTCCAAGTTGTCGTACGGTTCAGGGTTCTTCCGCATGAGGATCAAGGTCCCCGGAGGGTACACAGCCGGAGTTGTCACAACTTTCTACGTGAGCTAGGCTGCTGATCTGATCGGTGTTGCTTGTATACTTACCGTTTGTTACTTTGTTCAAACAAAAATTTCTTTTATGCGTAGCTGACGTCGGAGCCTGATAGCGGCAACCACGACGAGGTGGACTTCGAGTTCCTGGGCAACGTGGACGGAAAGCCCATCACCCTCCAGACCAACGTCTTCGTCAACGGCCACGGCCGCAGGGAGCAGAGCCTGCACCTGTGGTTCAATCCAGCAGCCAACTTCCACGACTACAAGATCCTCTGGAACCCTTACCAGCTCGTGTACGTCCATACATATATGCCCCAAAATCCTTGTACTACAAGCTGCGTGCTGTGGCCTTCATCAGATCGAGTAGACTGAATCTGTGTCTGGTACATGCGTTCAATTGGCAGGATCTTCGTGGACGAAAGGCCGATACGGGTGCTGAGGAACCTGACGGGGAGCGTGCCGGGGTACGAGTTCCCGGCGAAGCCGATGCGCGTCCGGGCGAGCCTGTGGGACGGCTCCGCCTGGGCGACGGACGGCGGGAAGACCAAGATCGACTGGAACCGCGCGCCTTTCACTGCGGGGTTCCAGGGGTTCAGCATCCACGCCTGCGGCAGCAACAGCTCGACGCCATGCAACTCGCCGGACCGGCGGTGGAATAGAAACAAGTACAGGAGTCTGACCGCCGAGCAGCGGGCGGCCTATCAGAACGTAAAGAAGATGTACATGATCTACGACTATTGTGCCGACAAGGAGCGGTTCAAGAACGGCAAGGTGCCGGCTGAGTGCAGTTACAACTAGCTAGCTATATATAGATTAGTTAAAGTTACGTTTTTTTCTTCCTGCAACCAAAGGTTGCCTCTCATTTTCTTAAGATTGGAAAGTTTTTTTTTTCACGACAATCTGCCGAAACCATTGCTAAGAGCGTCTCCACTCACGCTCCCTATATGGCGTCTAGCAAAATCGCAGAATCGGGCATATATGGAGGGGCTCGGCACGAAGGGCTGCGTATGTGGGTGTCTCTGGCTCTCTGCCCAGCTACACCCGCAATACGGGCGGCCCCAAATGAGGCTTTTGACCTACTTTCTCATATACATACCATGTTATTTTGCAAAGTTCTAACTCATGAAATAAATAAAAATGAGTTCTACAATAATAAAATAAAAATAAAATAATCCATAAAACCCAAATAAAATAAGGTTCAACTAGAGCAGGACTCGCGCGCTGCTCCTTTGAGCGTCCACGTGTGCTCTACAAGATCATTTTGCAGCTCGTGATGAACAACTACGTCACGGCTTTTCTTCTGAATGGAGAGGAAATTAGCAAACTCCGCAAGCAGGTGCTGATCAATAGCTCTAGTGGAAAACGGGGCAATAGGCCCGGTCCATTTGGGCCTTTAGACCCGGTTCCCGAACCGGGACCAACTAGGCGGGACTAAAGGGGTACCCTTTAGTCCCGGTTCAAAGATCAACCGGGCCTAAAGGCATCGACACGTGGTGCGGCCAGGGAGCTCGCGGTGGAAGGCCTTTGGTCCCGGTTCGTGGTACGAACCGGGCCTAGGCTTTCTGCCGCGGCGAGAATTGCTATTTCTCTGCCGCGGCACGGATTTAGGCTGTACCAGCGTTTCTCTGCCGCGGCAGAGAAACGGGCGTTTCTCTGCCGCGGCAGAGTTTCAGCAATGCATATATATCATTCAAGAAACCACAAAAAATCGTCATGAATATATATAGACATCGTCAACAGTACACGACATAGTCAACACAGTACACGTAATGCATGCATATTTACAATACAACATCTCCTGAACGAATATCCTCCGCCGTCACGATCTTCCGATAGTGCTCTCCACCTGGGGTAAGGACCTCGGTAATAAAGAATCCCGCGATTTCCTCTTGAATTGCTTTTATTTGATCCGCTGTTATGAGAGTGTCCCGCAGGCGTGTCATCTATATTTAAAAAAGGAGATCAATATATATGAATGGAACTCAATACAATAGATGGTACTAATTAAGATTAATTGTGAAAATTTGTTATCGTACACGAGTGTGGTGTATCTGGGCATCCCCACCCTTGGGACAGGACATGTCACGCATGAAGGTGCGGACGTAGTATCCACATAAGTTATTCCCTTGTTCCTGCCTCATACACTTTACGAAAAAATAGTTCGATCAAACTAATAATCAAGCATCGTATTGAAAGTAAATATCATATATAAAGTTTCACGGACATAGCTATATATATAGTACTACTTACGAGGTAATCTTTAAATGTAAGCTCCGGTTTCCATTCACCCGGAACAGTATTGATGAACCGTTTCCAAGCCCTGCCCGGCAAAAAATAATGAGTAAATGAGTAATTGATTAGTTGATGATATCTTCGAATTAGAGCGAGATGAAGATGCCAATACGAAATTGATTGAAACTACCTCCGGAGGATGGCAGCCATGTCCGCCCATTCCGCATATTCTTTACGTTTCGAGTCCATGACGTTTATGACTCCAAGGTGAAGATCAATGATTAGGAGAATAAAGTGGAAACTGCACAAGCATAGCTCAATGATTACGAGAATAAAGTGGAAGGTGCACAAGCATAATATATGTTATATATAACACTCACTTGAAGTTGTAGGGAAAGAATATATCCTCTTTGTCTCGCTTGCTTCTCTAAAAAAATTACGATGTTGTCCTCTGTGTCCTTGGGGTACCGTCGAACCGTAACTTCATGAACTGTGTTTGGGTCTATGAACCCCAGCGGTAGGAGCTTGCCTCTTTTGTATTCCAGACTTCTTCATTCTGCATAATTAAATGTATAGCGTACACAAAGAATATAATGAGGATAATTGTTAGTGCAAATGAATGAGCTACAAACTTAATTACACAAATAAATCACTTACGAGCGAGTAGCAACCGATGACGAGCTTTGTCGAGGGCGTCTTGATTGAATAACTGAAACAGCTTCTTCTAACTCAAGGTTTATCTCGTCTTCCCCCGGAAGTAATGCTCATCTCTAAGATACACCGTGATGTAGCTTTCACATCTTCGACAGGCTTTCAGTACCAGTCATGCAACCTTCGCATCCGAGTCCCTAGACGTGCGAGCTCGCCAGGTTTGACGAGATCAGATCCGTATCTATACTTGTTTACCACTTGAGCCGTTGGATAGTAATCTTCGTACTCAGCCGATGCTCCCCGAGCTCTAGCCGCCCGTTCGATCATCGATGCCGTCTCCGGATCATGATAGGGCTCCACGATGAAGTGGGGTACGGCTCGAATGTCCTCGCTTGTCCAAGCCGGGCGACTTTTTTGCTTCTTTGCTCGCTCTAGAGGAATGTCCAAGAGAGCGGTCATAATCAGCTCTCAGCTCAGGTCTCTTCATTCTCGTCTCGGCAAAGTGCTTCACCGTCTGCGCGGTGGAATAAACATCTTCTTCGGCGCAAGAAACGCCTTTTGCTCTTCAGTCTGCTCATGTGGTAACAACTCTGGAGTCTGTGCCCTCATTGGAGTTGATGATCTCTTCGGAGCTGTAGGAGGTGCCGCGGACCGCTTCCTCTTTTGCTCATGTGGTAACAATTCCAGTGTGCTGCCTAGCTTTTTATGGCCATCTTCGCAAGTTGGGTATAACAATTTGTTGTGATCTTCTATCATCTTGTCGAAGGCCAACCTTTCCTTTTCAGTTTCACATTCTCTCCTTGCATCGGCAATGGCCCGGCCAAGATCATCATCAGCGAGCTCATCTGGTGCCTCTTGATCTTCTACTTCATTGTCTTCATTGCCTTCTGCAGTATCATCGTATTCGGGAAATTGGGATAACCGTCATCATCCTCTTCCTCTTCGTCATTGTCTTCCATCATAACCCCTCTTTCTCCGTGCTTGGTCCAACAATAGTAACTCGGGCATGAAACCGGATCGCGAAGGTGGCTGTGAATGAGACTCGAGTGAGCGTAATTTACGGTATTCTTGCAGTCCACACATGGACAATACATGAAGCCACCATGTTTGTTTGCCTCCGCCACGGCCATAAAATTATCCAGGCCCGCAGATGAACTCGTCAAACCGTCGGTCAACGTACATCCATTGCCGATTCATCTCGCATGATATAATTAAGCTGATCAAAACCATTACGGAACATCACGATGTATATATACACATGCATTTTATCAATTGCGGATGAAAAGGATAAAGTTGTTAACCTCGATGAAGAAGAAAAAAGCAAGTTAAGTGTGGCTTGATTTGTGTAAACTCAAGTGGCAAATCCTCTTAAGCATTTCATCGAACACCTCTTGTGCATGTGAAGAAGAGAGGAAAGCAATACACCCCTCTTGTGAAGATAGTGAAAAATGGCTAAGTGTGGCTCACACTTGGGCAGGGGCAAGGTTATATAGCCGTAGGGGGGCCTTTGGACCCGGTTTGTAATACAAACCGGGACTAAAGGGTTCCCCACGACCGACACGGCTCTGCCGCGCTCTGCGGTGGACCCTTTAGTCCCGGTTTGTATTACAAACCGGGTCCAAAGGCTACTACGGGACAGGCGCCAGCGGGTGGGGTCGTCCTGGGCAGAAACGAACCGGGACCAATGCCCCCATTGGACCCGGTTTGGTTCAGCACTGGGACATTTGCTTGGGACCAAAGGCCTCTTCTCCACTAGTGTAGGGAGGACCCAGGTGATCATACAGATTATCCTCCCTAGCTTGTTGTAGGATCTCCGCGCTCACTCTTGATGATCATGTTATGCATGATCACACAAACATGTATCACCTCCCACATCTTGTCTTGAGACCAGGTAAGAGCAGGGCATTCGACAACAACAAAACGAACTTGGAGCACACCAACTACTTGCTTGACATCCTTCCTACAAGGAAAGTGGTATTTTACCTTGAGGCTCGGGAGGGGGGGGGGGGTAATACCCTTTGGTATGGTGGTGCCCATTGATTTCATGGTTTCACTTTACTGCATGGCCGACCTAATCCATAAGGCCAAATCCATAGGTCATTATCTTGCATAGCTTCAAGCACCACACTCCAAAATCCATGATGTCCTTTGTACAAAACTTGTCTAGCAAATAGACAATTTTTATATGACCAGTGCATGCAATCGATACTTCCAAGCACTTTAGTAAATCCCTTTTGAGCAATATGAGTTTCTTCTGTTTCATTGGATCCTCTGAGATAGTTTGGTCCAAGCAGTGGCACCGCTGCATTGCAAAACCGATACATGGCTTCAACAGTTGTGGACTAATCCATGCGTAGGTAGTCGTCTTGTTTATCGGCAGGAGCTCCATATGCAATCATCATCATAGTAGCAGTGCAATTCTGAATTGATGAGAATCCGAGCAATGCAACGGCGGCTTTCTTCATGACGAAGTAGGTCTCGTACTCCCTCACACCGTGCACTATCGTCATGAACATATCTTTGTTCATCCTGCATTGGCCCCGAAAGTCCTTTCGGGTACATGATAGTTGGTCGGCAAACTAGTCACATATAGCATGCAATGACCCTCCATCCTCTGCATTTATTTTCTCTTCCTTCTGACAAACTTCAAACTTTCACAACTAGGAGGGGCATTTAGCTCGTCTGCTTGTAATTGTACAAGACAAGGAAGGATTTCCAAGTGCTCCTCTTCATTTGTGGCGACATATGCTCCCTATTTCAAAAAATGATTTATCGTCATCTCATTGTTGATGTCCATATCCTACAAATGAAATAGCAGAGCAATCAACCAAACGAATGGCGGCGAGAGCAACAAAATCTAGGAGAGGCGAACAACCAAAAACCTTGCATGCAAGCCGAGGTGGATGGTTGTCGTGAGTCAAGAGGAGCGTCAAGAGGGGAAGACAAGGTGGTGGGCATTAACGAGGGTTGATGTATGCGTCAGTGAACTATGGGTGTTGATTGGGTGGGTGCTGACGGCGCTAGTGGCAGTGGCGATTAATCAGGGGTGGGAGAGGCCTCGGGTCAGGGAGTGGCAAGGTGGCAGGGGGAAAAGGGCTGGGTGGCTAGTTGGTGGCACCCGCCAGTCGGTATCCGACGTGGCGTGGGAATCTCCTTCTTTTTGACACCCCCAGACGACCCTCTGTGGATCGGGGTTGGCCTAGGGGCGTTGGAGACTTTTTTGGGCAGCGTCTAACCGAAGCCGCATTTGGGAACTGTGGTTGGGCACCCATTTCTATGTGGCACCCCCGATAGGAAGGCCTTTGGGGTGCGAATAGAGATTCCCTAAGTCCCACATCTCCAACTCTTGTAAGATCATGTTCACCACTTATTGCAATGTCAAGCTCTTCTAGCAACAGTTCTGGGTTCACTTCCCAACCAGAGCCGACGCATGCCCACACTGGCCATTGTCAGAACTTATTGAAGGAGATATGCCCAAGAGGAAATAATAAAAGTGGTTATTATATATCTTTATGTTTATGATAAATGTTTATATGTCATGCTATAACTGTATTAACCGAAACATTAGTACATGTGTGATATGTAAACAACAAAGAGTCCCTAGTATGCCTCTTAACTAGCTTGTTGATTAATGGATGATTAGTTTCATAATCATGAACATTGGATGTTATTAATAACAAGGTTATGTCATTATATGAATGATGTAATGGATACACCCAATTAAGCGTAGCATAAGATCACGTCATTAAGTTATTTGCTATAAGCTTTCGATACATAGTTACCTAGTCCTTATGACCATGAGATCATGTAAATCACTTATACCGGAAAGGTACTTTGATTACACCAAACGCCACTGCGTAAATGGGTGGTTATAAAGGTGGGATTAAGTATCCGGAAAGTATGAGTTGAGGCATATGGATCAACGAGTGGGATTTGTCCATCCCGATGACGGATAGATATACTCCGGGCCCTCTCGGTGGAATGTCGTCTAATGTCTTGCAAGCATATGAATGAGTTCATAAGAGACCACATACCACGGTACGAGTAAAGAGTACTTGTCAGGAGACGAGGTTGAACAAGGTATGAAGTGATACCGATGATCAAACCTCGGACAAGTAAAATATCGTGTGACAAAGGGAATTGGTATCGTATGTGAATGATTCATTCGATCACTAAAGTCATCGTTGAATATGTGGGAGCCATTATGGATCTCCAGATCCCGCTATTGGTTATTGGTCGGAGTGAGTACTCAACCATGTCCGCATAGTTCGCGAACCGTAGGGTGACACACTTAAAGTTGGATGTTGAAATGGTAGAACTTGAATATGGAATGGAGTTCGAATATTTGTTCGGAGTCCCGGATGAGATCCCGGACATCACGAGGAGTTCTGGAATGGTCCGGAGAATAAGATTCATATATAGGAAGTCATTTTATGAGATTTAAAATGATCCGGAAGGTTCTATGGAAGGTTCTAGAAGGTTCTAGAAAAATCCGGAAGAAACCACTATGGAAGGCGGAGTCCCAAAGGGACTCCACCTCCATGGCTGGCCAACCCTAGAGGGGGAGGAGTCCCAAGTGGACTCCCCCAAAGGGGGCCAGCCCCCCCCCCCCCCCCCCTCACATGGAAGGGGGGAATCCCACCTCAAGTGGGATTCCCACCTTGGGTAGGTTTCCCTATCACATGGAAGGTTTTGGGTTCGGGTCTTATTCGGAGACTTGTAGTCCAACACTTTGGGCTTCCACCTATATAATGAGGGACAAGGGGAGGGGGCCGGCCACCCCAAGATCACAGCCTGGCCGCACCCCCTTAGTGGCCGACCACCCCCTCCCAAACCCTAGCCGCCCCTCTCTCCTCCATAGCTCCCGCACGCTTAGCGAAGCTCCGCCGGAGTTCTCCACCGCCACCGACACCACGCCGTCGTGCTGTCGGATTCAAGAGGAGCTACTACTTCCGCTGCCCGCTGGAACGGGAGGTGGACGTCGTCTTCATCAACAACCGAACGTGTGACCGAGTACGGAGGTGCTGCCCGTTCGTGGCGCCGTGATCAAGATCTTCTACGCGCTTTTGCAAGCGGCAAGTGAACATCTACCGCAGCAACAAGAGCCTCATCTTGTAGGCTTTGGAATCTCTTCAAGGGTGAGACTCGATAATCCCCTCGTTGCTACCGTCTTCTAGATTGCATCTTGGCTTGGATTGCGTGTTCGCGGTAGGAAATTTTTTGTTTTGTATGCAACGTTATCCTACAGTGGTATCAGAGCCAGGTCTATGCATAGATGGTTGCACGAGTAGAACACAATGGTTTTGTGGGCGTTGATGCTCTTGTTATCTTTAGTTTGAGTACTTTGCATCTTTGTGGCATAGTGGGATGAAGCGGCTCGGACTAACTTTACATGACCGCGTTCATGAGACTTGTTCCTCGTTCGACATGCAACTTGTATTGCATAAGAGGCTTTGCGGGTGTCTCGTCTCTCCTACTATAGTGAAGATTCAATTTACTCTTCTATTGACAACATTAGTATCAACGTTGTGGTTCATGTTCGTAGGTAGATTAGATCTCTCTCGAAAACCCTAAACCACGTAAAATATGCAAACCAAATTAGAGACGTCTAACTTGTTTTTGCAGGGTTTGGTGATGTGATATGGCCATAATGTGATGATGAATATGTATGAGATGATCATTATTGTATTGTGGCAACCGGCAGGAGCCTTATGGTTGTCTTTAAATTTCATGTTGAGTAGTATTTCAAAGTAGTTGTAATAGTTGCTACATGGAGGACAATCATGAAGACGGCGACATTGACCTTGACGCTACGCCGACGATGATGGAGATCATGCCCGAAGATGATGGAGATCATGTCCGTGCTTTGGAGATGAAGATCAAAGGCGCAAAGACAAAAGGGCCATATCATATCACATATGAACCGCATGTGATGTTAATCCTTTTATGCATCTTATTTTGCTTAGATCGCGACGGTAGCATTATAAGATGATCCCTCACTAAAATCTCAAGATAATAAAGTGTTCATCCTTAGTAGCACCGTTGCCAAGACTTGTCGTTTCGAAGCATCTCGTGATGATCGGGTGTGATAGAATCAACAAGTGCATACAACGGGTGCAAGACAGTTTTGCACATGCGGATACTAAGGTGGCCTTGACGAGCCTAGCATGTACAGACATGGTCTCGGAACACGTGATACCGAAAGGTAGAGCATGAATCATATGGTTGATATGATGAACACTTTGAGTGTTCGCCATTGAAATCACACCTTGTCTCGTGATGATCGGACTTAGGTGCGGTGGATTTGGTTCATGTGATCACTAAGACAATGCGAGGGATATTGTTTTGAGTGGGAGTTCACCTAGATTTTTAATTATGTTGAATTAAAATTTGAACTCAATTTGTCATAAACTTAGTCTAAACTTTTGCAAATATATGTTGTAGAGATGGCGTCCCCAATCAATTTTAACCAGCTTCCTAGAGAAAGAAAAACTTAAGAGCAACGGTAGCAACTTCATCGACCGGTTCCGTCATGTGAGGATCTTCCTCTCTGGCGGAAATCTGCAATATGTGCTTGATGCACCGCTAGGTGACCCTTCTGCAGAAACTGAAACCGATGAAGTAAAAGCTGTTTACGAGACTCGGAAAACTCGGTACTCTCAAGTTCAGTGTGCCATCATGTGCAGTCTGGAATCCGATCTTCAAAAACGTTTTGAGCACCATGATCCTCATGAGTTGATGAAAGAGCTGAAAGCTATTTTTGAGACTCATGCGGCCGTGGAATGCTATGAAGCATCGAAACATTTCTTCAGCTGTATGATGGAAGAAGGCAGCTCCGTTAGTGAGCACATGCTCGCCATGACCGGGCATGCGAAGAAACTCGATGACTTGGGAATAGTGATTCCTAACAGATCGGGATTAATCGTGTCCTTCAATCACCGCCACCAAGTTACAAGAACTTTGTGATGAACTACAATATGCAGAACATGAACAAGGAGTTACTCGAACTCTTTGGCATGCTAAAAGCTCGCCGAGATTGAGATCAAGAAAGAGCACCAAGTGTTGATGGTCAACAAGACCACCAGTTTCAAGAAACATGGCAAGTCTAAGGGAAAATTCAAGAAGGGTGGCAAGAAAGCTGCCACGCCTCCTATGAAACCTAAGAACGGCCCTAAGCCTGATGCTCGAGTGCTATTATCGCAAGGAGAAGGGACACCGGAAGCGTAATTGCTCCAAGTATCCGGCTGATCCGAAGAGCGGCCTTGTCAAGAAAAAGAAAGAAGGTATATCCGATATAAATGTTATAGATGTTTATTTCACCGGTTCTCGTTCTAGTACCTGGGTATTTGATACCGGTTCGGTTGCTCATATTTGTAACTCGAAACGAGAACTAAAGAATAAACGAAGACTACTCGAAAGATGAAGTGACGATGCGCGTTGGAAACGGATCCAAAGTCGATGTGATCGCCGTCTGGCACACTTCCTCTACATCTACCTTCGGGATTAGTTTTAAGCCTAAATAATTGTTATTTTGTACCCGCGTTGAGCATGAACATTATATCTCGGATCTTGTTTAATGCAAGACGGTTATTCATTCAAGTCTGAGAATAATGGTTGTTCTATTTTTATGAATAATATCTTTTATGGTCGAGCACCCGAAAAGAATGGCTTATTTCTGTTAGATCTCGATAGTAGTGATACGCATATACATAACATTGATGCTAAGCGAATAAAATTGAATGATAATTCTACTTATATGTGGCACTCGTCGTCTTGGTCATATTGGAGTGAAACGCATGAAGAAACTCCATACCGATGGATTACTTGAATCACTTGACTTTGAGTCACTTGATAGATGCGAAGCATGTCTAATGGGAAAAATGACTAAGACTCCATTTTCTCGGTATGATGGAGCGAGCTACCGACTTATTGGAAATCATACATACCGATGTGTGCGGACCAATGAGCGTAGCATCGCGCGGTGGTTATCGTTATGTTCTAACCTTCATCGATGATCTGAGTAGATATGGGTATATCTATTTCATGAAACATAAATCCGAAACTTTCGAGAAGTTTAAGGAATTTCAAAGTGAAGTAGAAAATCAACGTAACAAGAAGATTAAATTTCTACGATCCGATCGTGGAGGTGAATATCTGAGTTATGAGTTTGGCATGCATTTAAAGAAATGCGGAATACTTTCACAATTGACTCCGCTGGGAACACCACAACGAAACGGTGTGTCCGAACGTCGTAATCGAACTCTCTTAGATATGGTTTGTTCTATGATGTCTCTTACCGATTTGCCGTTATCATTTTGGAGTTATGCATTAGAGACAGCCGCATTCACTTTAAATAGAGCACCATCAAAATCCGTAGAAATGACACCGTATGAATTATGGTTTAATAAGAAACCTAAGATGTCGTTCCTGAAAGTTTGGGGTTGCGAAGCCTATGTAAAGAAGTTACAACCGGACAAGCTAGAACCCAAAGCGGAGAAATGCGTCTTCATAGGATACCCTAAGGAAACTATAGGGTACACTTTCTATCACAGATCCGAAGGCAAAATCTTTGTTGCTAAGAACGGAACCTTTCTTGAGAAAGAATTTCTCACTAAAGAAGTGACTTGGAAGAAAAGTAGAACTCGATGAGATTGATGAATCTATACTTGTTGATCGTAGTAGCGCAAGTACCGAAAGTTGTACTCGTACCGCCTACACCGGCAACGGAGGAAGCTAATGATAATGATCATGAAACTTCGAACGAGGAAACTACCGAACCTCGCAGATCGACAAGGGAACGTGCCACTCCCGATTGGTATGATCCTTGTCTAAATGTCATGATTGTGGATAACAATGATGAGGACCCCGCGACGTATGAAGAAGCGATGATGAGCCTAGATTCCAACAAATGGCAAGAAGCCATGAAATCCGAAATGGGATCCATGTATGATAACAAAGTATGGACTTTGGTAGACTTACCTGATAGCCGAAAGGCTGTCGAAAATAAATGGATCTTCAAGAGAAAAACGAGATGCTGATGGTAATATTACCGTCTATAAAGCTCGACTTGTCGCAAAGGGTTTTCGACAAATTCAAGTAGTTGACTACGATGAGACTTTCTCACCGTAGCGAAGCTAAAATCTGTGAGGATTTTGTTAGCAATAGCTGCATTTTTCGATTATGAGATTTGGCAGATGGATGTCAAAACGGCGTTCCTTAATGGAGACATTGAGGAAGAGGTGTATATGGTACAACCCAAAGGTTTTGTCGATCCTAAAAATGCTGACAAAGTATGCAAACTTCAGCGTTCAATCTATGGACTGAAGCAAGCATCAAGAAGTTGGAACCGACGCTTTGATAAGGTGATCAAAGACTTCGGGTTTATACAGATGTCATGGAGAGGCTCGTATTTACAAGAAAGTGAGTGGGAGCTCCGTAGCATTCCCGATATTATATGTAGATAACATATTATTGATTGGGAATGATATAGAACTATTAAGCAAAGTGTAAAAGGTTATTTGAATAATAGTTTTTCAATGAAAGACCTTGGTGAAGCATCGTATATATTAGGCATCAAGATTTATAGAGATAGATCAAGACGCCTAATAGGGCTATCACGAGTACATACCGGACAAGATTCAAAAGAAGTTTAGAATGGACGAAAGCAAGAAAGGGTTCTTACCTATGTTACTGGGCAAGGTCTTGAGTAAGACTCAAGGACCGGCTACGACAGAAGAAAGAGAAAGGATGAGTAATATCCCCTATGCCTCGGCAAGTAGGGATCTATCATGTATGCCATGCTATGTACTAGACCGGATATAGCGCATGTTGTTAGTTTGACTAGCAGATATCAAAGTGATCCAGGAATGGAACACTCGGACAGCGGTCAAGAATATCCCGAAGTACTTGAAAAGAACTAAGGATGTGTTTCTTTGTTATGGAGGTGACCAAGAGCTCGTTGTAAATGGTTACACCGATGCAAGTTGGAACACCGATCCCGATGACTCTAAGTCACGATCCAGGTACGTGTTTATATTGAATGGTGCTGCGATGCAGTCGGGCAAGCTCGAGCAAGTGCACGGTGGCGAAGTCTTCAACGGAATCGAGTACATAGCGGCTTCGCAGGCTTCATCGAAGCGGTATGGATGAAGAGGTTCATTGTAGAGCTCGGTGTGGTTCCTAGTGCATTGGACCCATTAATCATTTATCGTGATAACATGGGTGCCATCGCCAATGCACAAGAGCCAAGGTCACACAAGAGGCTGAAGCATATCAACCGCGTTACCACTCGATTCGCGAGTACATCGAAGATGGAGAAGTAAAGATTTGCAAAGTACATACCGATCCGAATGTAGCAGATCCGTTGACTAAAGCTCTCCCTAGGGCAAAGCATGACCAACACCAGAATGCCATGGGTGTTAGGTATATTACAATGTAATCTAGATTATTGACTCTAGTGCAAGTGGGAGACTGAAGGAGATATGCCCAAGAGGCAATAATAAAAGTGGTTATTATATATCTTTATGTTTATGATAAATGTTTATATGTCATGCTATAACTGTATTAACCGAAACATTAGTACATGTGTGATATGTAAACAACAAAGAGTCCCTAGTATGCCTCTTAACTAGCTTGTTGATTAATGGATGATTAGTTTCATAATCATGAACATTGGATGTTATTAATAACAAGGTTATGTCATTATATGAATGATGTAATGGACACACCCAATTAAGCGTAGCATAAGATCACGTCATTAAGTTATTTGCTATAAGCTTTCGATACATAGTTACCTAGTCCTTATGACCATGAGATCATGTAAATCACTTATACCGGAAAGGTACTTTGATTACACCAAACGCCACTCGCGTAAATGGGTGGTTATAAAGGTGGGATTAAGTATCCGGAAAGTATGAGTTGAGGCATATGGATCAACAGAGTGGGATTTGTCCATCCCGATGACGGATAGATATACTCTGGGCCCTCTCGGTAGAATGTCGTCTAATGTCTTGCAAGCATATGAATGAGTTCATAAGAGACCACATACCACGGTACGAGTAGAGAGTACTTGTCAGGAGACGAGGTTGAACAAGGTATGAAGTGATACCGATGATCAAACCTCGGACAAGTAAAATATCGCGTGACAAAGGGAATTGGTATCGTATGTGAATGGTTCATTCGATCACTAAAGTCATCGTTGAATATGTGGGAGCCATTATGGATCTCCAGATCCCGTTATTGGTTATTGGTCGGAGTGAGTACTCAACCATGTCCGCATAGTTCGCGAACCGTAGGGTGACACACTTAAAGTTGGATGTTGAAATGGTAGAACTTGAATATGGAATGGAGTTCGAATATTTGTTCGAGTCCCGGATGAGATCCCGGACATCACGAGGAGTTCCGGAATGGTCCGGAGAATAAGATTCATATATAGGAAGTCATTTTATGAGATTTAAAATGATCCGGAAGGTTCTATGGAAGGTTCTAGAAGGTTCTAGAAAAGTCCGGAAGAAACCACTATGGAAGGCGGAGTCCCAAAGGGACTCCACCTCCATGGCCGGACAACCCTAGAGGGGGAGGAGTCCCAAGTGGACTCCCCTATGGGGGCCGGCCACCCCCCCACATGGAAGGGGGGAATCCCACCTCAAGTGGGATTCCCACCTTGGGTAGGTTTCCCTATCACATGGAAGGTTTTGGGTTCGGGTCTTATTCAGAGACTTGTAGTCCAACACTTGGGGCTTCCACCTATATAATGAGGGACAAGGGGAGGGGGCCGGCCACCCCAAGATCACAGCCTGGCCGCACCCCCTTAGTGGCCGGCCACCCCCTCCCAAACCCGAGCCGCCCCCTCTCTCCTCCATAGCTCCCGCACGCTTAGCGAAGCTCCGCCGGAGTTCTCCACCGCCACCGACACCACGCCGTCGTGCTGTCGGATTCAAGAGGAGCTACTACTTCCGCTGCCCGCTGGAACGGGAGGTAGACGTCGTCTTCATCAACAACCGAACGTGTGACCGAGTACGGAGGTGCTGCCCGTTCGTGGCGCCGTGATCAAGATATTCTACGCGCTTTTGCAAGCGGCAAGTGAACGTCTACTGCAGCAACAAGAGCCTCATCTTGTAGGCTTTGGAATCTCTTCAAGGGTGAGACTCGATAATCCCCTCGTTGCTACCGTCTTCTAGATTGCATCTTGGCTTGGATTGCGTGTTCGCGGTAGGAAAATTTTTGTTTTCTATGCAACGTTATCCTACGCTTATTTCCCCTTAATGGAGAGCATTGAGATAGCCAGTTTGATCTTCTCTGACTGATATATGAGGTGATGCTCGTGTCCCTTCGGGAGAGAACCATGATGCTTGTCGTCGGTGTTTTGCGACCGAGGGCCATGTTTAGAGCATGGAGTGGAGGCAAGATACTTCTTCTTGCACGAGTAGTCTCGCACGACATGACATGATTCATGCCCGTACTTCTCGCATGGCACAAAGCCAGGATTCATTAGCTGCCACCACATGTCGTAAGACCTGGTTGTCGATCGTACCATGATTAGTGTTAGGCTTTTTCCTATCACACGACCAGTCCCAGCGTGCCCAGCACTACTTTGCCATGTGGTGGCACTTAGGGTCTTGCTATGGGCACGGTCGGCTCATGAAGTTGTTGTAGGTGTGGATGGCCTGAGACAGGAGGTCGAAAATGGTGTTCCGCTGGTTCTCGCATGTGGATGAATCTTCTTCTTCATGAGCCAACTATGGGTGGTGCGCGATAATCTCACCTTGATTGCTCGCGGTAAATCCAATGTGCTGGAGTGGAAAGCGTGAGTTGGGGTGAAGGTAAATTTATCGTTGTTGTTACTGTTGGGTTGGTTGAGCCGTGTGACCTGGCCATTGAGAAGGTGGAAACCCTCGACGGGGATTATACCCACCTAGATCACAACTCAGAGTAGAAAGCCTCATAATGGGTGTCAAATATCGTGGGTTTCCCTAACATTATCCATTAGGGTAGCCAATGGTAATGAAATGAGTGAGGCGGGCTGCCTAGAGTACCAAGGTTCAAGCCCCCTTAGTCAGGTAAAACCATACTCATGCTTGTCTGATCTCTATTAAATATGATGAATACATATGTTATCATATGGGTGAATGTGAGTGAGTGAGTGAGTGGGTGTGTATGTGTGTGTGTGTGGCCAAAATAGGCCTCTCCTAGCAAGCTCCTAGATGCACTTTATTTAGGGCAGCATGGTTGGGTCAAGTTTAATGCTTTGGTGGAACACAATCTATACTCCATCCGTTCCAATGAATAGGGCTTTTTAAAAAAAATCAAGCCAAGTAAAGTTTGACCAAATTTGCAGAAAAATATATCAACAACTATGATATTGTATAGATATCATGTGAAAATATATTTCATGATGTATCTGACTACATTGATTTGTATTTTGCATGTTAAATTATATTTAGTAAAACTTGGTCAAAGTTTACACGGTTTGACTGTTCAAAAATAATATAAGCCTTATTCATTTGAAATGGACATAGTATATCTTTAAATGGAGTATAGTTGTACCGTTGGTAATGTTTTTCTATATCACAAAGTTGCTCATGTAATGAATGTTTACTTAAATGGTGATCACAACGGCTGTTGTGTCAATTTAGGATCGAAGTTGTTCGTTCGGGTGATGGTTTAGGAGTTGGCTTCGGGGTTAAATGCTAGGCTCATGCCATTCCTTATCAGTGGTGGCCTTATCGTGATCTTGATCGCCCTTTTATTGAGCTAGTTTCCCCTTGCT
Organism: Lolium rigidum; assembly: GCF_022539505.1. NCBI lineage: Eukaryota > Viridiplantae > Streptophyta > Magnoliopsida > Poales > Poaceae > Lolium > Lolium rigidum. The sequence goes on along the minus strand of NC_061514.1, from coordinate 49,891,745 downwards.
CATTAGGAAACTCTCACATCCTTATGTCCATTCTTAGTAAATATCTTTGTCAACCCCTTTTAGGCTTTGTTTGGCACTGGAGTGTTGTGCGGATTAGCGGGGTTAATACTCTAGAGTATTGGGTGAAATCTCTGCCGACACCCAATCCCCACACAACTCCATCCCCAATCCACTCGGCAGGGGTAGAGTATCGGGGATTGAATACACTAAAATTTTGGGAAAGTGGGGATAACCGAGGATTAAACTTGCTCATACTCTAGCACCAACCATGTATTTTGAATAAGTGTGGATTTAAATTTTGGTGTAGATTATCCCCACTAAGCCCCACTAACTCTAGTGCCAAAAAAGCCTTATAAGAAACTTGAAAATGGCTTCAGGAGCAAAACTAGGTTGTCCAGTTCCAATCCAAACCCAAACCCGACTCGACCGGACTAGTCCGGTTGACCAAACCTGGGACTGGGCCCAAACAACAAAATAAAAACTCACTTAGTAAGCATACGTTTGAAGATCAAGTTGGTTGATTTGGTCTGTCCATTCACTCTAGGAGGGGCTCGACTTCCTTTGAGCTATGAGAAATGTTTAGGGGTTCACTTTAGGTCTAGTTCCTAGTCAAGTAAAATTGGCCAAAACATATTAGCTGGTGCCAGCTCAGGTTGACCATCATGAATCAATGTAACCTTTTCATGGGCTTTATGGAAACTTTTTTTGGTGCATGCCTATAAAAAGATACCTAACCCACATATACACATATAGCACATGGATCATCGGTTAGCTCACACAACACAATTGAAACATGTTTACCATACCACGAGATCATTTTATCCCACGGTGTACATACCTTACGCTTTGTGCCTTGACCAACTTGAATCCAAACTTTATTTCTCGACTTGGTAAATATTGTACTTTCACATGCTTTATCACAATCTCTTAAGGTATATAAATTCTTCTCTTGAAATCAAATTTTCAAGATTTTGAACATCCATGGCTTAACACATAATCTAGAACAATATTTCATTTGAATTCAAAGAAAATTTTCTTCGTCATATTAATTTCCTCTTTCCAAATTAATGATCTCAATGATCTACTAAGAAGTTAGCCCACACTACTTTCACATGCTTTATCGCAATCTCTTAAGGTATATAAATTCTTCTCTTGAAATCAAATTTTCAAGAATTTGAACATCCATGGCTTAACACATAATCTAGAACAATATTACATTTGAATTCAAAGAAAATTTTCTTTGTCATATTAATTTCCTCTTTCCAAATTAATGATCTCAATGATCTACTAAGAAGTTAGCCCACACTACCTGGGCATTCCTTGGGCTGGGTCGGGTTTCGGGTCGGGCCTAAAAAAGCCCGACCTTAAATTCCCACGCCTGAGCCTGGCCCGGCCTGACCTTTCGGCTTACAAATCAGGCCCAACCCTGGTCCGAACAGACGAAAGCCTGGCCCAGCCCAACAGGCTTGTCCCGTTCTAGGCTTAAATAGTGTTCCTTGTAAGCCTGAGCTCGGCCCGGTGTTTAGGCCCAAAATCAGGCCCAAACCCGGCTCGACGTGCAAGCCCAACCTGGCCTGGTCGGACAAGCCCGACCCAAACTAGGCTAAATATCGTTCCTTGTAAGCCTGAGTCTGGCTCGACCTGACGTTCTGGCTCCAAAATCAGACCCGAACCCGGCCCGATGTGCAACCCTGGCTTGGCACGGGCTAGGATTTTTGGGCCAGGCCGGGCTGCCCAGGCCCAGCTGTAGCACCATGCATGCGCACAACAATAACCCCTCTACTCACTCCGTCTCACGAAAGTTGTCTGATATTCGCCAAAATTTGAATGTATCTAGACACTAAATAATATCAACGTACATTCAAATTTTAACAAATCTTAGACAGACTTCGTATGACGGAGGGAGTAGAAGATTTAGCAGAGAAAGAGCCTCTTCCCAGCTCACAGCTGGAATGACATTGGAACCCGTTCGTCGAGGTAATCTTGAACAAGAAAAACCATCACCTACTTGCCACTCGAAAGTACACGCACCAGACGTCCAGACACACGTGATTAAGTGTAAGAGATTTTACCTATTCAAAAAAAAGTAAGAAATTTTACGCTGTGATGACGGTGTCAGCAATATGTCATCTAGCATCGATCAATCCAGCGTCATGTGATGATAATGGGCCATCATCCAGAGATTCTTGCTGAATATGGACGCAGCGTCAGCGGCGTCCCTGCCATTTCTATGCATCCACACATACCTTTTTCGCGTTGTTGCTCTCTTACTGTTACGTACATACCTGGTCTGATACGACTGATAGCATGGTGCGTCTTGCACGTGATAGGTGGCCGGCGCAGACCAAGAGAAGCCAGAGAACCACACCTGAGATTGGATGGCTATACCCGAACCCGAATCCATCACAATTTATGTCTCAGGTTTAATATATGTGTATCTTATAAAGGTTGAATTTTTCAGTGCGCGCTGATACCGAAGCTTTTGTTGTAATTTCATCAATTGTGACTTAGTCTTTTGAGGACGCTTCTAAGAATAGAATGTGTTGTGCATTTATATGGATGAGTGTACTACACGTGTGTATACATCGTTAACTTATTATACCGTCTCTTACAAAAAACCGGGCCTAAACAAGCTCACGGTTGGTCGACCGACTGGTCCACCACCTGACTGTGCGTACCTGATACGATTCCAAGATTTATTCTCAGTCCCCTCCCCAATGCTAGTGTTAGTGTGTGATGAACACGCTCTCGTGATTCGTGAATATATGCTGACTGCATTCGTCTTTCTAGCATACATATACCGGAATCAAATTTGGTGCACCTGGACAACAGTGTGCCACTTTTTGAAAATTTTGAAATTTGTACTTTTATTTTATAAAAATCAAAATTTATTTTGGGAATACATATATATGGTCCATATATTCGCTAGAAATTTCGATAGAAAACTCGTAATATTTTGGGATATGGAAAAAAACAAAATTCTGACACTATATAGAAGTTATATAGGTGTATAGTTGTTTCTATCAAAGGTTTGTCTTTTTTGTATCTCCCAAAATGTAGCGTATTTTTAGATGAACATTAGGTCGTACAACCTTGATGTAATATCTCTATATATGTATTTTTTGGAGACTGAAAAGTGGGAGTTTCAAAAGAAAATTAAAAGGGCCCACTGGTCCCCAAGTGCATCGATAACATTTGGTCGTACCCCTTTTTTTCTCGTAGGAATAGTGTGCACTTATTCTAGCTAGCATGCGTGATAACACAAATCTCGAAAAATCAGCATCATGAGGCCAGCACTTGGGCCACTGAATAGTCCAAGCATGTCGCAACACGAAATGCAGTACGTACATGGCAGGAGTAAAACATCACATCGGCCATACGCACGTTCCAAGCACAGGTGGGCTAGAAATGGCGCTTCGGATGTGCCTGGCGCAGGCCCGCTTCAAGCTGTCTCCCACGGATTGCTTGGGCCACCGCCGCTACTTGGCAACCCGCCATTCGTAGTTTTCAGCCTGCCATTGATCAGCTTCTACGAGAACATGGATTTTTTTGCCGTCGTAATTCTTGCGCTTAAATTCCATGGAGATTGAACAGCGCTATTTATAGCAGAGAAAACAAATTAATGCCTCTATCCCAAAATAAGTTGTTAATTTTTTTTGTAGATATGGATGTACCTACATATTAAAAATATATCTAGATACAACCATATCTAGATAAATTTGAGCAGCTTTTTTTTGATAGGATGTTAACGTTCGAGTTTTAAAAAATAACTAGTACAAATACCCGTGCGTTGCCATGGGAAACAATATAGACATTTTTACCGCATATGCAAAAAAAACACACTGCAAATTCACACGATGAAAAGAGATGGCTAGATAATATTGCAAGAAAAATACTTTGCCTAAAAGATAGATCAATATGAAATGTAATTCTACATCATATGCATGAAGGCAACAACCAATAATTATCTCTACATGCCAAGATTTCACATCATTCCTATCTTGCAGCAGACGACTTCAAAAAACAACTTTAATATGCATTTGAAATCAAAGTTGTCTTCCTTTGACTAATTTCGTTTTTAATCCATATACATCTTGACGGTACATGTTTAGAAAAGATCCTGAAACAAATAAAAATAATACGATGTTTCATACATGACGTAAAGCTTAAAGTGAAAGATTGTTTCTAAGTAGCCTAAGGTTGTCTTCAAGACACATGCAAAGTTGCAAATGCAAAAGAGAATGTATCTAAGAGAATGTATGTTTTTTTATTTACATAGACAGAGTAATAGAAACATCCATATTCTTGAGATTTCGATTAGGGGCGCAAATATCTCGCTTTTTCTACCTACCATTTAATTATCCTAATTTATCCATCTAGACTTACTGAAATGCTTTCAATCAAGACAAAAAACATTATTGTTTACCACAATAGCTTAATAGAATCAACACTGCAGTTCAACACATCGAGACCTGGCCACGACTGTAACCTGCAAAACTGAACTAAATTAGGATGCTAATTCGAGGAAGATCATATTTTTCTGGTTCTAAGAGGAGAAAAGGCCCACATCGACCATCACATCTGAAATATAATTGACTGCGGAACGGGAACATGGAGAGGTACGTAGCTCTTGCCTTTCCCTCTACATGCACACATCCTCACAGCCTTTGTACTTTGACCACAGCCCTAGCATATAGATGTACATATGCAAGCAGAAAGAGGGTCAGAATGAAGCAGAATAAAAAAAAGGTCTTCAGTAGAGCTATAATATTTTTTTTTCCTTTAATGCTCCAAATTTTTGCACATAACTCGGTAATGTTTATCAGTATAAAACGACCTAATATCTATATCTATCATTCGGTTATAGAAGCTAACTACATAATGTTGTCTGAACTTGATCTCACATTCTTTTTATGATAGAAATAGAAATAAAGACAACTTTAAACATTTGTTGATATAAAACCAAGAGAAAAAGCCCAAAGATAATTCATTCATAAATAAAAAAGGTGTTGGCTAGTATAGTATCGAGCCTTATTACCTGAATTCTCCATAGATGTCTAGCATACACCGGTACCTACTCATGATAATCTGGTTGATACCCGTGGCTAGTTACATGACAAAAAAAAGGAAATGATGTGATTAACCTACAGTTGTATCTTATGTGATGATTTAGAAAGAAACACCATATTTGACGCACCTGTTGTTGATCTGCTAGTGCTAGCCCTATCCTCCCTCCACGCAAGCACGTGTCATCAGCTCCTCCAACCAATTCGCCCTCCTCGGGTCCTAGAACGGCAAGATCCGGTGATGTCGTGGCCCGTGGCCATCAGTGGGGTCAGGGACGTGTCATCATCTCCCTAGACGCCTCAATGGCGCATCGACTGATCTCCTCCTCACCGACTCCTCGAGGAAGCCAGAGGAGGAAGTGGCGCCGGAGGAGGAAGTGACACAAGATCGCGAGCTAAAGAGCACCCCAGCCGATACTTCTGAATTCCATAATACAGATCATGAAGAAAACTCAAGTAACAATCATGATTACCAGAAGATCACCATTTCAGGATTTGAGTTCCTCGGAGAGGATTGCCCATCTGGCTATCGTAAAAATTGAGATGTTACAAAAGTATCAATGTCCAATAAATTAATTGGAAGCCTATGTACTCCTCTAAACCTGGCCCAAACTATTAAATAATCTTAATAGAGAAGTAGTTCTCACACTTGAGAAATAAACCCAAAATATCTTCAATTGCCGAGTAGACCAAGTTTATCGGATATACTCATGTGGTGATACTCGCCTACTCAAGTAGACGAATCATCTATGCATAGCATATGTAAAACTACACGCTAGTGTGAAACGATTATAGATAGATGAACTATTCAGATTACCCAAAATAATAGCGGGTGCTTCCTGATGAACGATTCAGGAGAGATCATAAGTAAAATGGTAGGACTGTTATGTACCTTGCAAATTTAGGTAAGCAGATTATTATGTCTCTCATGGTTACGAGCCTAGTTAGATTCTGAAACATTACAATGCACAGCCCCAAAGTTCTTCCGTTCACGTGAATCAAAAGCAGTATTGGACCATGTCCTTAGCAATTATAAAAGCGTCAATAGTCAAAGCTGCACAATGGTCACACTGAACAACAAATACACCACAGAGGCATTAAATCAAACACTTGAAGAGCAATCGACTTCACCTTATTAGAATGTCGTGGATACGATCTGGAGCGGGGTGTGGATGTATCCCGTGTCGGCGGCCTACCTGAGCTCGATACAACCCACGCATGGATGCTCCCTTACAAGTATCTAGAGCTTGAATTCAATCTTCGTTCTAGGATCCACAAATATGCAGATCGAGAAGAATTCGAGGGCCACGAGTACTACCTGTAGAACTTGAAGGGGACGATAATGACGAGGCAGAGCGTGAGTTTGAAGTTAAATCGGCCTGACGAATTTAGAAATTGGCGAGCGATTCCTCGCTCCCAACGCTCCGTGCATGGCCTGGCAGAGCGGAGGAGGACGGGGATGGAGGCGGGAATGCATATGAGGAGCATGGAGGTACCAACCTGTGAGAACGAATTTGTTGTCATCGGAGGCATCTCTGGAGCTTGTCAATGTAGCAAAAACATTTACCATTAGCCGCCGTGGTATCTGATCAGGTCGGCATGTTGCGGTACATAGAGGCGGCTAGGCTCGCGTGGCGGCCTCGTGTGCTGGCTCATGGAGACCGATGGCGTTGATGGTCGATGCGGTGGCGCCGTTGGGACTCGCGCGACATCGGCAGGTAGGCTCGAATGGAGGTATCGCTTACTGGCTCGTGGCGGACGACTGCATGCTGGATCGAGGCGGCGGTGTTGCGGAGACTCGCGCGGCGGCGATGAGCAGGGTCGTGTGTTTGGCGGCCGACGGCGCGTGTAGGATCGAGGCGGCGGTGCCGGAGAGACTCGCCCACGGCAACCGACAGGCTCGTGTAGCGCCGCCACAATGTGGCAGGGATGTTTCGGAGTCTGGGAGATCAAAGAGATGGTGATTTTTGGGAAACAAAATGAGAGATAATTGTCTCCGGGCGTCCCATTTTATTTTCCAAATTTGTGGATGTGATGTATTAATGAGATTTATGTAGGCTGAAATCATGGAATCTTCCTAGACGTCCTATTTTATTTTCCAAATATGTAGGCTGAAATTATGGAGTCTTCCCATTCTATTTTTCAAATATGTGGATTTCAGCGGTGTGTTAATGTGATTTATGTAGGATGAAATCATGGAGTTTGGGTGCATGTCATTTATTTTGGAAACTTTCTGAAATCTTGTGGTTTAGTGGGAGGACGAAATGGTCTTATGAAATTTAGGGGTTTATTATGTAAATGTCCGAGGAAGGTAATTTGTGAGATTACCATAGCGTGATTTCTGGGCTGATGATTCCTAAAGCGACCCAGGCTGATTAAATGCGGGAGTTGATATTCTGGGAAAGTTAGGATGACCAAAGTGCTAGATTGCAGCGTGAGTGATATTGACTGATCGATTGCTGGATTGCAGCGTGAGACTGTAAGGGTATTTTACCCTTATCCATTATTTTGGTAACAATGACACTGTGCTAGAGTATTTGGTCTAATACATGTTTATAAGGATAATCTCAGGTATTAGGCAAAGAGGCATAAATGGTGTATCAAAGGAACAAGAAGGTTAAAGGAGACCCCCCCACACTTCAACAACAATCAAAAAGGGGTCTACAGCAGGAATCCGGCCTGCCGCCCGGTCGGCCGGACCGTGCGCCGGACTGGCTCCGGCCTGCCGCCCGGTCGGCCCGACTGGCTCCGGCATGCCGCCCGGTCGGCCGGGCGCACGGCCGGGCGCTCCGGCGCCGACCGGCTCCTGCGCTGACGACAACCGGGTGACCTACTGGAAGACACAAAGCGACCCCGGTCGGGGTCCGGCCTGCCGCCCGATTTGGACCGGCGGGTCCGGTCCCTGGTCCGGTCCGACCGGGCCCTACGCCGGACGGTCCGGTCTATGGTCCGGTTGACCGGGATTGTCGGGAGAAAAGCTGATGTGTCAAATGACCAACGACCATATTTCAAGTGACACTATAAATAGCCCTTCTCCTACCTCTGAATAGTTAGGCACTACACTACAAGCTGTTCTTGAGCTCTCTCTCACATACTCCATTGCTAGAAACACCAAAAGCCTCAGATCTCCCTCCTCCTCCACTCAAACTCAAATCCTTCCGGGGAAACGATAGAGGAGGACCCGATCTACCGTTCTACCAAGCCAAATCTCATTCCCCCTTGTATTCATCAAGAAGCTTGCTCTCTAGGGTTCCTTGGAAACCCTAGGTGGGCAAGAGTGGCCCGGAAGCATCCAAGCCGTGGATTTGCTCCGGACAAGATTGTGAAGGTTTGGAGGCTACCTCAAAGTCTACCATAAGTGAGTGAGCTATTCCTTCGTGGGATAGGCTCCGGAGAATAGGGTGAGCCTTCGTGGCGTGGGGAATCCTTCGTGGGACCTCCACCCCTCCAAATGTGATGTACCTTCTTGCAAAGGAAGGGAACACGGGAATACATCCTCGTCTCCGCGTGCTATCGGTTATCTCTAACCGAACTCCTTACTTGTGATCTAACTTCCTGTGAGAGCCTTCGTGCTCGAGTTAGTTGTATCCTCATATAGGTTGTTTCACCTAGTTTGCATTAGGCTCACCTTTATATTCCGCAAAGCCTAATATTGCAAAGAAAGAATTAAAATCTGTAGAAACCTATTCACCCCCTCTAGGTTTACCATCTCTGAACTTTCAATTGGTATCAGAGCCTGGACTCTTATTAAGGGCTTCACCGCCTTAAGAGTGAGATAGATAAACTATTCGAGGGTCTAGATGAAGACTCTAACCTTTCGGTTAAAGAGATGAAATCTAGATTCTTGGCATTTGATGCCGAGAAGAAGAAAAAGGAGGATGCCTGATACGTCTCCAACGTATCTATAATTTCTGATGTTCCATGCTTGTTTTATGACAATACCTACATATTTTGCTTGCACTTTATATCATATTATGGCATTTATTGGACTAACCTATTAACAAGATGCCACAGTGCCGCTTCGTTTATTATGTCCGTTTATTGCGGAAAAGGCCCAAAAACCAAAGTGCTCGGAAAAATCCAGAAAAATTACAGAAATTCTATTTAGCCGGAAGACTCACGGAGCCAGAAGGGCAAGCCAGGGGGAGGCCCAGGGCCTCCTCCCCATAGGCCGGCGCGGCCAGAGGGGTGGTCACCCCACCCTATGGTGTCACCGCCTCGTCGACCTTCCGACTCTGCCTCTTCGCCTATTTAAAGGTCCCTGACCTAAATCTTCGATACGAAAAAGCCACGGTACGAGAAACCTTCCAGAGCTGCCGCCATCGCGAAGCCAAGATCTGGGGGACAGAACTCTCTGTTCCGGCACGCCGCCGGGACGGGGAAGTGCCCCCGGAAGGCATCTCCATTGACACCACCGCCATCTTCATCACCGCTACTGTCTCCCATGAGGAGGGAGTAGTTCTCCATCGAGGCTAAGGGCTGTACCGGTAGCTATGTGGTTAATCTCTCTCCTATGTACTTCAATACAATGATCTCATGAGCTGCCTTACATGATTGAGATCCATATGAAAGCTTTGTAATCTAGATGTCGTTATGCTATTCAAGTGGATTTTACTTATGTGATCTCCGGAGACTCCTTGTCCCACGTGTGTAAAGGTGACAGTGTGTGCACCGTGTGGGTCTCTTAGGCTATATTTCACAGAATACTTATTCACTGTTATGAATAGCATAGTGAAGTGCTTATTTATATCCCTTTATGATTGCAATGTGCTTTGTATCACTATTCTATGTGCTACTCTAGTGATGTTATTAAAGTACTCTATTCCTCCTCCATGATGTAAAGGTGACAGTGTGTGCATCATGTAGTACTTGGCGTAGTTTATGATTATGATCTCTTGTAGATTATGAAGTTAACTATTACTATGATGGTATTGATGTGATCTATTCCTCCTTTCATAGTATGAAGGTGACGAGTGTGCATGCTATGTTAGTACTTGGTATAGTTGTGTTGATCTATCATGCACTCTAAGGTTATTTAAATATGAATATCGAATATTGTGGAGCTTGTTAACTCCGGCATTGAGGGTTCGTGTAGCCCTACGCAATTAGTGGTGTTCATCATCCAACAAGAGAGTGTAGAGTATAGCATATATCTATTTATTCTATTATGTGATCAATGTTGAGAGTGTCCACTAGGCCTTGTTCCCAAATACTGCAATCATCGCTTGTTTACTGTTTTACTGCATCTGTACTGCCTGCAATATTACCACCATCAACCACACGCCAGTTGTAGCATCAAGCTATTTTCTGGTGCCGTTACTACTGCTCATATTCATTCATACCACCTGTATTTCACTATCTCTTTGCCGAACTAGTGCACCTATACATCTGACAAGTGTATTAGTTGTGTTGGGGACACAAGAGACTTCTTGCTTTGTGGTTGCGGGGTGATGACCCACAAGTATAGGGGATCGCAGCAGTCTTCGTGGGTAGTAAAACCCAATTTATTGATTCGACACAAGGGGAGACAAAGAATACTTGAAAGCCTTAACAGCGAAAATGTCAATTCAGCTGCACCTGGAAACGGACTTGCTCGCAAGAGTTTATCGATAGTAACGGCTTTATAGCAGATAGCAGATAGTGAAATAACAGACGACACGGTAACAAAGACAGCGAGTAGTGATTATAGTAAACGGCAGGATTAAAATACGTAGGCACGGGGACGGATGACGGGCGTTGCATGGATGAGAGAAACTCATGTAACAATCAAGCGGGGCATTTGCGGATAATAATAAAACGGTGTCCAAGTACAAAGCAATCAATGGGCATGTGTTCCAATTATAGTCGTACGTGCTCGCAATGAGAAACTTGCACAACATCTTTTGTCCTACCAGCCGGTGGCAGTCGGGCCTCAAGGGAATCTACTGGATATTAAGGTACTCCTTTTAATAGAGTACCGGAGCAAAGCATTATCACTCCGTGAACACATGTGATCCTCACATCACTACCATCCCCTCCGGTTGTCCCAATTTCTGTCACTTCGGGGCCTCGGATTCCGGACAGCGACATGTGTATACAACTTGCAGGTAAGATCATAAACAATGAATATCATGATGAAATAATAACATGTTCAGATCTGAGATCATGGCACTCGGGCCCTAGTGACAAGCATTAAGCATAACAAGTTGCAACAATATCATCAAAGTACCAATTACGGACACTAGGCACTATGCCCTAACAATCTTATGCTATTACATGACCAATCTCATCCAATCCCTACCATCCCCTTCGGCCTACTGCGGGGGAATTACTCACACATGGATGGGGGAAACATTGCTGGTTGATGGAGAGGCGTCGGTGGTGATGATGGCGATGATCTCCTCCAATTCCCCATCCCGGTGGAGTGCCAGAACGGAGACTTCTGGCTCCCGAGATGGAGTTTCGCGATGTGGCGGCGTTCTGGAGGGTTTCTGGCGACTTCGACTTCTTGGTCGCGATTTTTAGATCGAAACCCCTTAAGTAGTCCAGAGGAGGGCGTCGGAGGCCAGCCGAGGGGGCCAGACGCTAGGGTGGCGCGCCCCCCTCCTGGGCCGCGCCGGCCTAGTGTCTGGGGCCCTCGGGCCTCCACCTGGCTTGCCCTTCTGGCTCCGTGAGTCTTCTGGGAAAATAAGACCTTTCGCATAAATTCCGAGGATTTTCCTGAAAGTTGGATTTCTGCACAAAAATGAGACACCAGAACAGTTCTGCTGAAAACAGCGTTAGTCCGCGTTAGTTGTATCCAAAACACACAAATTAGAGGCAAAACAATAGCAAAAGTGTTCGGGAAAGTAGATACGTTTTGGACGTATCAACTCCCCCAAGCTTAGCTTATTGCTTGTCCTCAAGCAATTCAGTTAACAACTGAGCGATAAAAGAACTTTCACGAACACATTTGTTCATATGATGTAAATATTCTCATGCTATGGCTAACCTTAGGCAGTTCATAATAAGATACATGCAAATAAGATCATCTAATAGCTATGTCAATCATGGGAAGGTACCAACAATTAATAATAAGCATCATGAATCATGTCTATAAGCAGGATTGCAATATTCATAAAAGAGTATGATAGAGTGGTATCTCGCTTGCCCATATTTGATCAGCAAAACATAAATGCTCAGGCACCTCTGAAGTTCATAGAAAGACTAGAAATAGTGATTGTCAAAGATAAAAGCATCAAAGTTATACCACAATCAATCATATTTTGAGACAAGCATATTATACTAAGAATGACAGTTGTGCTCTCAAGAAAGTGCTCAAAGAAAGGATGGAGACACAACATAAAAGTAAAAGATTGACCCTTCGCAGAGGGAAGCAGGGATTAACATGCGCTAGAGCTTTTCATTTTTAAAACAGGAGTAAAATTATTTTGAGAGGTGTTTGTTGTTGTCAACGAATGGTAATGGGTACACCAACTACCTCGTCAACCGGACTTTCAAGAGCAGCTCCCATGAAGGACGTTATCTCTACCAGCAAGGTAGAGTATCCCTCTTCTCTTTTGTTTACACACGTATTTTAGTTTTATTATGGGTGACACTCCCCCCAACCTTTGCTTACACAAGCCATGGCTAACCGAATCCTCGGGTGCCTTCCATCAATCACATACCATGGAGGAGTGTCTATTTGCAAAATTAAGTTGCTTACTGATGAATCGAAGCAAAACATGTGAAGAGAATTATTAATGAAGTTTGATTAATCGGGGCTGGGAACCCCATTGCCAGCTCTTTTTGCAAAATTATTGGATAAGCGGATGTGCCACTAGTCCATATGAAAGTCCGTCAAAAGTAAATGACAAGGTTGAAAGCTAAACATCACATACTTCCTCATGAGCTATGAAACATTAACACAAATTGAGAAGCATTTTGAAGGTTTTAAAGGTAGCGCATGAGAATTTACTTGGAATGGTTTGAAATGCCATGCATAGGTATTTATGGTGGACACTTTGGAACAACTTGGTTTTCAGGGGTTTGGAAGCACGAGCAGCGTTCCCGCTCAGTACAAGTGAAGGCTAGCAAAAGACTAGGGAGCGACAAATCAAGAGAGCAATAACTGTCATAATCATGCTTGCGGCAAAATAAATTAACGGAGGTATAAAAGTGATACAAAGACTCTGAAGCAATGTAAATCATAGAGGCTTAATTGACTTTTGTTCAGTCATATGCATGCGTGAGCATGTGCCAAGTTAATTCAAATGAATTATTCAGAGGAGGATACCACAATATCATACCTACTTATGAATAAAACAATGCAAGCAAGCATCCATGACATGCTACTCATATTAATAAATTGGAGCTAAACATGAGAGATCATGAACTACTAGACTTTCTTAGATGACATATACCTCACATGAACCAACTAAGCATGCTCACATGGATGAGTATATGTACAAAAATAAAAACAAATAGAATTCATACCAGCCTCTCACCACAATCCAATTGTCGTAGATCATCATTATTGCCTTTCACTTGTGTAGCTTGGATAATATGAAATGAAAACCACGCTCCAGCCACCGAAGACCATTGAACTCATAATGAACTTTACAAACCAAAGAAGAACATCAAATATTTTTGGTGTTTTCAAATTGGAAACAAGAACAAAAGGAAACAAGCAAACAAAGCAAAATCTTTTTGGGTTTTCTTGTAGCAAACTAACAATAGCAAATAAAGCAAAATAAATGCAAGAAACCAAAGCAAACAAATGATGAAGAGAAACAACGGAAATATTTTTGGTCTTTTTGTGTTTTGGGAAGGAAACAAAGCAAAAACAAGAAATGGCAAACTAGAAAAGTCACATAAACACAAAGCAGCAGAAATTCGTCAAACTTGACAACGATGCAGATACTCGATTTTTAAGAAATTCTTCCACTGCTCAAATCGAAAAGTGTTCAACTAATGAAAGTTAGATAACAACCTGTGGAACATGCACAAAAATTGGCTTCGCAAAATATCGTTTTCAGCCCAGAATTGTCTTCCCAAAATGTGGCTATTTTTGAGAATTTTTTTGGTAACAACCCAGAATCATTTTTCAGGCAGCACTTCCCCAAATATTATCCTCCTCTCATTAGAAAACCACTCAAAGATACTAAACAAGTATATACAAGTATCCAGCAACCATAATATGCAAAGAATGAGTGATGCCGGTATACCTCCCCCCAAGCTTAGGCTTTTGGCCTAAGTGGAGTTCAACCCCAGCGAGGGCCGCTGTTCCACGCCGGTGGATCACGCATGGCGTAGTCATAGTGAGGTCCCTGTGCAGAAGAGAAGCGTGGAGGCTCCACATGTCCGAAATGTTGATGTGAGGAACTTGCTGCATCGGATGACGAGTCGAGGTGTTCCTCGGCCTCCTCCGTGTTGTCTCTTGCATGACTGCCTCCTCTCTCTATGTACGCATTCAGCGCACCTTCCGTGATTGACCAATCCTTCCTGGAATCAAGGTTAAATAGAACAGGCGCATGTAATCTTACTAGTTTTTCAGTTTTCTTAGTTATTCTCCAAGCTTTCTTATAAAATATCATCTTGTAGAACAGGTTACCCAAATTAGATGAATCAGAAACAAATTCATGTTTAATCATAGAGACTATGTCAAGTTTTTCTATGGAAAGTTGAATATCAAGATGATGAGGTTCTACACCATGCAAGGCTAGTAAACGAGAGGCGATGAGACCTCCACAAATTCCGCCTTTCTCACGGTTAGTAGCAAGTCTGTAGGCTATCAATGCACCTAGATTATAAGCCCTATTGCCTTGTAGTGCAGCAACTAGAAAAGCTAAATCCTGAACAGATAATTTACTACCATTCTTCCTAGCAAGAACGCACTTAGTAATGAAATAAGCAAAGTAGCGGATAGCTGGGAGTTGAATGCTACTGATTTTACCACCATCCTCTGAGAAACTCCTTCCATGACAAATCATCTCGAAGAGGTTTAAGAGGTCTCGCGGCGATCCCCTTATCTTCTCGCATGATCCCCATTGCGGTACTCTAATTGCTGTACAAAAATCATTGAATGGCAAGTTGACAGTTTTATTATAAATCTTGTACTGAACCATGGGGTTAGATTGCGACCAATTGAACTTAAAATCCTGCACAACAGACATAGTCAATTTTGCATATTGGCATGGTTCTCCGTCAATGAAATCATTCAACCCTGCACGAGAAATTAGATTCTGAACATCTTCCAAGATTCCTGCAATTCTCATGAAATCTGTGCACGGGTAGTAAGAGGGGTATACTCCCTCTTCGCGGTTCACTCTCATGACTTGTTGCACCTCCAATTCTTGTTGGTTTAGTTGATATCTATTCCACTCCATTTTCTGAAATTTTCAACAAACAATATAAAATTTGATTTGATGACATATAATTGAGGGAAACTACTATAGGAACTTGCTAGAGTGCTAATCTGCATCTAAACTAGTTCATTCATCTTAGAACAAGCATGAAAGCTCACTAAACATGTTACTACAATAGCAAAATATTCAAGATATACTCAACCAAACAAAATTCTACTTGGATAATCGGAGGAGTCACATACCGGAGAGCAAATGTGCCAAATTTCAGACATAAATCTGGGCTGAGCAAAGAGATCGAAAAATCCTGAGCTCTTGAGCAAAAACGCGAGTGAGAGAAAGCTGGTGTCGATTTTTTCGGGAGAGAGAAGAGTGTGGGAGGAAGAGATGCTAAAGTGGGGCAAAGGGGGACCCACACACCAGGGTGGTGCGCCCCCCTTGCTGGCCGCGCCGGCCTGTGGGGTACCACCCTGGGGTGCCCCACTGGTCATCCCCGGGTGCTCCCAGGTGCATTTTTGAAAAATAGGACCAACGGTATAATTTTGTGAATTTTTGAAAACTTTGAAAAATGCACATTTCTGGGTATTAAGTTTATTATTACTGGACAGGAAATTTTTTGAAATCTCTAATTAACTAAGGAACTTTAGCAAATCAAAGGTGCTACAGCAAGTGAAGTAAGTGGAGGAAGAGAGAGATGTTGTTTACCGCCTCTATGCATATAAAAAGTATTCGTTAACAAGGTTGATCAAGTCTTGCCACCGAATAATTTTTACATAGCATAAGAAGAAATAAACCTCAAATCAATCATGTTACCTTGAATTGTATTGATATGGATCCAATCATAAGATTTTGATATCCTTCTTTAGGCTCATATATAGGACAATCAATAGTCCCTACTTTGATAGTTCTCACATTAGAGATAGTATTGACTCCGCATACTTTATCAATCCTCTTGGGGAAATAGACGGTATGATCCTTATCATCAACATTGAAAGTAACCTTTCCTTTATTGCAATCAATAGCAGCCCCTGCAGTGTTAAGAAAAGGTCTCCCAAGAATAATAGACATATTATCATCTTCCGACATTTCCAACACAACAAAATCAGTTAATATCAAGCAGTTATTAGTAACTTGAACAGCAACATCCTCACATATACCAACAGGAATAGCAGTAGATTTATCAGCCATTTGCAAAGATATATCAGTAGGTATCAACTTATCTAAATAAAGTCTCTTGTAAAGAGAAAAAAAGCATAACACTAACACCGGCTCCCAAGTCACATAGAGCAGTTTTAACATAATTATTCTTAATAGAACAAGGAATAGTAGGTATACCTGGGTCGCCCAACTTCTTTGGAACTTTGCCATTGAAAGAGTAATTAGCAAGCATAGTGGAAATTTCCTCATTGGGGATTTTCCTTTTGTTAGTAACAATATCTTTCATATACTTTGAATAAGGAGGCAATTTAATAGCATCAATCAAAGGGATTTGCAAGAATAAAGGTTTCATCCAGTCGCAAAATTTATTATAGTGTTCTTCTTCCTTTGATTTTAGTTTCTTAGCAGGAAAAGGCATTTGCTTTTGCACCCAAGGTTCCCTTTCATTGCCATGTTTCTTAGCAATAAAATCTTCTTTAGTATACTTTTTATTTTTAGCATGCTTTTCAGGTTCATCTTCAACTTCTTCTTTATCAGAAGCATCATTCTTATCATTACCATTATTATTATCATGTTCATTACCACTTTCAGTTTCAGCATCGGAAATAGAAATACTATTAGGATCATTAACAGGTTCAGAGGATTCTACAACATTTTTATGTTTCTTCTTCTTTTTCTTAGAAGGAGCTCTAGGTTCAATGCGTTGAGAATCTTGTTCAATTCTTTTGGGATGCCCTTCAGTATATAGAGGATCCTGTGTAGAGACACCACCTCTAGTTGTTACTTCATAAGCATGTTTCTCTTTAGAATTATTTTTTAACAAGTCATTTTGCACTTTAGTGAGTTGATCAATTTGAGTTTGAATCATTTGAAAATGTTTAACAAGCATCTTAACATCATTGGAGGTTCTCTCCACAATATCATGCAAATTGCTAATAGCTTGAGAATTTTCCATTAGATGATTCTCTACTCTCATATTAAAATTTGCTTGCTTAACAATATAATTATCAGACTCATCTAAGCATTGCGCAGGAGGTTTTGAATACGGAATATCTTCCCTAGTAAAGCGTTGAAGGGAGTTTACCTCAATCATGGATGAAGGGGGAATTATCTCACATATATCTTCTATGGGAGGTAGATTCTTCACATCTTCGGATTTAATACCTTTCTCCTTGAGAGACTTCTTGGCTTCCCTCATATCTTCATCATTCAATTTAATTAAAACCCTCTTCTTCAATATTAGCGTTGGAGTTGGTTCAGGTGTAGTCCAATCATCATGATTCCGGCCTATTTTAGCCAATAATTCTTCGACTTCGTGCGGAGTTCTTTTCCTGAAAACACAACCAGCACAACTATCCAAATATGCTCTAGACTCAATGGTTAGTCCACTATAAAATATATCAAGTAGATCATTCTTTTCTAAATCAGGTCCAGGTCGAGCTCTGATAAGAGAACAAAATCTTGCCCAAGCCTCAGGCAATTTCTCTTCATCTCCCTGGTCAAATCTATAAATTCTGCGTAAAGCGACATGTTGAGCACTAGCGAGGAAAGTATTTTCGAAAGAAAACATCACGCAAATCAATTGGACTTTTAATAGAACCGGGAGGCAAATTATTATACCAAGTTTTAGCATCATCCTTTAATGAGAAAGGAAAAAATTTAGCGACAAAATAAGTACGCATCTTGACATCATCGGAGAACAAGCTACTCATAGAAGAAAGTTCAATCATGTGTTCTACAGCACTTTCTTTTTCAGTACCACAAAAGGGTGCTTTCTCTACAATAGCTATATGAGATAGATCAAGAGAAAAATCGTAATCTTTATCCTTAATGCATATAGGAGATGTGGCAAATTTAGGGTCAGGAGATAACTTATGTCTAACAGTATATTGTGTAAGAAACTTTTCAATTTTTCTTGCATCAGCAGTAGCATTGCATCTATTAATAAAATCATCATTAAGCTCCACATAATCTTCATCGGGATCATCACTAGAATAATCAAGTTCGGGTGAATTAAGCCGGTGTAGTGGCATTAGGAGTTTCGGTATTTTCAATTTGTCTAGACCTAGCAATTGTAGCATCTAGAAAAGATCCCAATGAACCACTATCATCAAGCACGGCGAAACATTATCAATATTATGAGAGTTTTCAGATTCAGCGAAGTACCGACAAGTGAAGCTTGTGGCGGTGAAACAAGTTGACTTATCACAGATGGTGAATCAAGAGTAGCAGAGGTACTCAGAGTTGTACCTTTTCTTGTAGTGGACGGTAATATGGCGACTTTAGGATCGCGAGTTTTACCCATGATGGAGAATTTGCAGTGAACAATATCAATCCAAGTAAACTTCCAAATAAAGCTATGCTCCCCGGCAACGGCGCCAGAAAACAGTCTTGATGACCCACAAGTATAGGGGATCGCAGCAGTCTTCGTGGGTAGTAAAACCCAATTTATTGATTCGACACAAGGGGAGACAAAGAATACTTGAAAGCCTTAACAGCGGAATTGTCAATTCAGCTGCACTCGAAAACGGACTTGCTCGCAAGAGTTTATCGTAGTAATGAGTTTATAGCGATGAGCGATAGTGAAATAACAGACGGCACGGTAACAAAGACAGCAGTAGTGATTATAGTAAACGAGCAGGATTAAAATACGTAGGCACGGGGACGGATGACGGGCGTTGCATGGATGAGAGAAACTCATGTAACAATCAAGCGAGGGCATTTGCGGATAATAATAAAACGGTGTCCAAGTACAAAGCAATCAATAGGCATGTGTTCCAATTATAGTCGTACGTGCTCGCAATGAGAAACTTGCACAACATCTTTTGTCCTACCAGCCGGTGGCAGCCGGGCCTCAAGGGAATCTACTGGATATTAAGGTACTCCTTTTAATAGAGTACCAGATCAAAGCATTATCACTCCGTGAACACATGTGATCCTCACATCACTACCAACCCCTCCGGTTGTCCCAATTTCTGTCACTTCGGGGCCTCGGGTTCCGGATAGCGACATGTGTATACAACTTGCAGGTAAGATCATAAACAATGAATATCATGATGAAATAATAACATGTTCAGATCTGAGATCATGGCACTCGGGCCCTAGTGACAAGCATTAAGCATAACAAGTTGCAACAATATCATCAAAGTACCAATTACGGACACTAGGCACTATGCCCTAACAATCTTATGTTATTACATGACCAATCTCATCCAATCCCTACCATCCCCTTCGGCCTACAGCGGGGGAATTACTCACACATGGATGGGGGAAACATTGCTGGTTGATGGAGAGGCGTCGGTGGTGATGATGGCGATGATCTCCTCCAATTCCCCGTCCCGGCGGAGTGCCAGAACGGAGACTTCTGGCTCCCGAGACGGAGTTTCGCGATGTGGCGGCGTTCTGGAGGGTTTCTGGTGACTTCGACTTCTTGGTCGCGATTTTTAGATCGAAACCCCTTAAGTAGTCCAGAGGAGGGCGTCGGAGGCCAGCCGAGGGGGCCAGACGCTAGGGCGGCGCGCCCCCCTCCTGGGCCGCGCCGGCCTAGTGTCTGGGGCCCTCGGGCCTCCACCTAGCTTGCCCTTCTGGCTCCGTGAGTGTTCTGGGAAAATAAGACCTTTCGCATAAATTCCGAGGATTTTCCTGAAAGTTGGATTTCTGCACAAAAACGAGACACCAGAACAATTCTGCTGAAAACAGCGTTAGTCCGCATTAGTTGTATCCAAAACACACAAATTAGAGGCAAAACAATAGCAAAAGTGTTCGGGAAAGTAGATACGTTTTGGACGTGTCACAGGGTTGCATGAGAGGGATATCTTTGACCTCTTCCTCCCTAAGTTCGATAAACCTTGGGTGATCCACTTAAGGGAAAACTTGCTGCTGTTCTACAAACCTCTGCTCTTGGAGGCCCAACACTGTCTACAGGAAAAGAAGCGTGAGTAGACATCAATGCCCTACAAAGCCAAATGGCAGAGATGACTGCCATGCTTAAGAACTTGACTAGTGGGAATCCTAGTGGGGCTTCGGCCCCTCAAGGAATTTTCCATGAAGTCAACCATGATTATCCCAGAAACACATCACCCATGCCTCATGTAAACCATAGTGGGAATGTTCCCCATTTTGATGGAACTCACTTTCCTTTTTGGAAATCTGCTATGGAATCTCATATTCGCAGCTGCAGTGTGGAGCTATGGGAGATCATTGTTCATGGATACCGGGAGCCACATGATCCCGCTCGGTTGAACTCCACCGAATTCTACAACCGTCAACTCAATGCCTTTGCACGTGACAAGATTAGAAGTGGCATCAACCGCAAGCTCCTTGATCAAGTCAATGACATTGACTCCGCTAAAGAGTTGTGGGATCGAATCGTAGTACTCCAAGAGGGAACCGATTTGATCCAATCAGCTCTTTATGAGACCGCAAAGCAAGAGGCTCACCAGTTCATGATTCGAGAAGGAGAATCCGTCGCCGATGCCTATGCAAGGCTTGGTTCTCTTAGAGTAAGGGTCAAGGGACTTGGAGTTGAGAAGTACAATGATGGCTTCGAGATGAATGAAGCATTCATAAAGTCCAAGGTCATTGCTATGATTGCTGTCAAGCAAGAAGACACCAACCTTGCACTCAACTTGCAAATCATGACCAAGAGTGCTGATCTGAACTCCGATGACCTAGTCTCCTATGTGGCCGCCAATGAAAACATGGCCAAGGCAGGAAAAAGGCTCATGGCAATGAACCGTGTTGATGAAGCCTCACACAACCATGAATCGTCACACAACCTTGTCCTCAAAGCTAGAGCTGAGCAGGGAAGAGAAGAAGACTATGAAATTGAAGAGGATGAGGAGATGACTTCAACTAGTGACATTGCTACCGACTTTGCCTTCTTTGCCAAGAAGTACAAGGCAAAGTTTCCAATGCTCCTCAACGACAAGAAGAAGAGAACTTGCCACAACTGTGATGAAGATAACCACTTTGTAAATGAGTGCCCTTATGAGAAAAGGGTAGATAAGCCAAAGTTCATCAAAGGGGTCAAGCCAAGATTGAAGCCAAACCCAATCAACGATCGATACAAGAAGAACAAGGGAAGAGCCTTTGTTGGGGCCGAGTACTTATCCGATGAAGAAGAGGAAGATGAGGAGAAGGAGGCCGGAGTGGCCGGTTTGGCTTTCTCTAAGCCCGGGTCACTCTTCACATATGACTACTCCAAGGATTACTCCACGGAGAATGATGTTGGTTCTTCCTTCATGGCAAGAACAACTCAAGATGATGACTCCGATGACTCTCCCTCCTCTACAATCATTGGCTCTTGTCTTATGGCAAGAGAAACCAAGGTAATGGAATCCTCACCTTCTCTATCTAGTATCCTTGATGATGAGACTGAAAATCAAGAAGAATTAATTATGCTTAAAGAACTTTACAATGTTAGATGCACCCTTCGTGGTGAAGCTCTTGTCAAGTTTGATTTCTTGATGGACTCTCTCAAAGAAAAGGATGAGTCCATTGAGGAATTAGAATATCATTTGAATGAAAAAGAACGGAGATTCAATCTCCTAAGACAAGAGCTAAAAACCGAAAGGTGCATATCTCAAAGACTTAAGCAACAAATTGAAACCTATGAACTTGATAAAGTTAAGGACCTAGAAACTATTGATAGGGCTCAATCATTGACTCCAGAGCTCAATATCTCAAAGGAGGAGCTTGAAGTTGCTCATGCTTCTCTCACTAGGGATCTTGATCACCTTGAAAGAGCTGACAAGCTTGTTAAGGATGAGCTCAAGAAACTTGGAGAGAACCATGATCTTCTCCAAGAAACCTACAACAAGGCTCTTGGATCAATGAAGTATTCCATTGTTGTAGAAAAGATTGCTAGTTCCTCCACCTCTTTTACTAGTGAGCATGCTAAGCTTGTTGAGGAACATGTTCGTTTACAAGAGGAACTCTCTTTGCATGTTGAGACCAATGCATATCTTGAATCCTTGGTGACCAAATATGGTCTCGACTATCATCCTAATGAATCTTCTTGTGAGCAAGCAACTATTCTTAAGGAAAATGTTAGGTTAACAAAGGAACTTGCAAAGTTCACCACCGCCAAGAATAAGATGGGATTGGATGACCTCTTGAGTAAGCAAAGGTCAAACAATCAAAAGTTTGGACTTGGATATGTTCCCAAGTCTCACAAGAAGAAGAACTACAAGAAGGAGAAGCCCGCTCAAGATAAGAACAAGAAGGTCACTAATGATGGCAAAGCCTCAAAGGGCAAAGCCACTAGTGGTGACCGCACGGGGCCAAACAATCACTATGCTTTATTTGTTGATTATTATGGTGATGT
This sequence comes from Lolium rigidum, assembly GCF_022539505.1. Lineage (NCBI taxonomy): Eukaryota > Viridiplantae > Streptophyta > Magnoliopsida > Poales > Poaceae > Lolium > Lolium rigidum. The sequence continues at coordinate 49,868,871 of NC_061514.1, read as the reverse complement.
TTATGATAACTATGTTGGCCCTCGTAATGGCTATGCTTATAGAGAGTACTCAATTTGGGTACCAAAAGATATTGTTGCCATTGCAAAGGAACCCATTAATCGATGGGTTCCTAAATCCTCTACTTGATTTTGTAGGGATATTCCTCCGGTGGTCCAAAATGGGTGTTTGATAGTGGATGCACCAATCATATGACCGGAGGAAGAGGTGTGCTTGATCAATTCATTGAAGATATCAACAAGAAGTCAAGCATCACCTTTGGTGACAACTCAAAGGGAAAGGTACTTGGGTATGGCAAGGTGGCAATCTCTAAGGACTTGTGCCTTGAGACGGTCATGCTTGTTGAATCCCTTGGCTATAACTTACTTTCTATATATCATCTTGCCGTTGCCGGTTACAATTCATATTTTACTAATTATTGTGTGAAAGTCTTTAGGAGTGACAATCTCAAATTGGTTCTTGTTGGATATGTGGAGAACAACCTTTACGTTGTTGACCTCTCGAAAGAGAGCCCCTTGATACGTCTCCGACGTATCGATAATTTCTTATGTTCCATGCCACATTATTGATGATATCTACATGTTTTATGCATACTTTATATCGTTTTTATGCGTTTTCCGGAACTAACCTATTGACGAGATGCCGAAGGGCCGGTTCTCGTTTTCTGCTGTTTTTGGTTTCAGAAATCCTAGTAAGGAAATATTCTCGGAATCGGACGAAATCAACGCCCAGCATCTTAGAATCCCCGGGAGCTTCCAGAACACCCGAGAGTCGCCAGAGTGGACCCACAGGGGGCCCACACATGGGGCTGGCGCGGCCCAGGCCCTGGCCGCGCCGCCCTATTGTCTGGTGGCCCCAGACCCCTTCTAACGCCGCCTTTTCGCCTATAAGAAGCCCCTCGACCTAAAACCTCGATACGGAAAAGCCACGGTACGAGAAACCTTCCAGAGCCGCCGCCATCGCGAAGCCAAGATCTGGGGGCAGGAGTCTCTGTTCCGGCACGCTGCCGGGACGGGGAAGTGCCCCCGGAAGGCTTCTCCATCGACACCGCTGCCATCACCACCGCCATCTTCATCACCGCTGCTGTCTCCCATGAGGAGGAGTAGTTCTCCATCGAGGCTCGGGGCTGTACCGGTAGCTATGTGGTTAATCTCTCTCCTATGTACTTCAATACAATGATCTCATGAGCTGCCTTACATGATTGAGATTCATATGAGTTTTGTATCACAATTCATCTATGTGCTACTCTAGTGATGTTATTAAAGTAGTCTATTCCTCCTCCATGATGTAATGTTGGCAGTGTGTGCATCATGAAGTACTTGGTTTATGCTATGATTGTGATCTCTTGTAGATTATGAAGTTAACTATTACTATGATGGTATTGATGTGATCTATTCCTCCTTTCATAGTGTGATGGTCACAGTGTGCATGCTATGTTAGTACTTGGTTTGGTTGTGTTGATCTATCTTGCACTCTAAGGTTATTTAAATATGAATATCGAATATTGTGGAGCTTGTTAACTCCGGCATTGAGGGTTCTTGTAGCCCTACGCAATTAGTGGTGTTTATCATCCAACAAGAGAGTGTAGAGTCTAGCATCTATCTATTTATTCTGTTATGTGATCAATGTTGAGAGTGTCCACTAGTGAAAGTATGATCCCTAGGCCTTGTTCCTAAATATCGCTATCGTCGCTTGTTTACTCGTTTCTATTGCATCTCGTACTGTCCGCAATATTACCACCATCAACCACACGCCGGCAAGCACTTTTCCGGTGCCGTTGCTACTGCTCATATTTATTCATACCACCTGTATTTCACTATCTCTTCGCCGAACTAGTGCACCTATTTGGTGTGTTGGGGACACAAGAGACTTCTTGCTTTGTGGTTGCGGGGTTGCATGAGAGGGATATCTTTGACCTCTTCCTCCCCGAGTTCGATAAACCTTGGGTGATCCACTTAAGGGAAACTTGCTGCTGTTCTACAAACCTCTGCTCTTGGAGGCCCAACACTGTCTACAAGAATAGAAGCACCCGTAGACATCAAGCACTTTTCTGGCGCCGTTGCCGGGGAGGAAAGGTAAAAGGCACTAATACTCCGGTTCCAGGTAACAGTACTTTTCTGGCGCCATTGTGGGTGTGCTCGAAGCTATTTCCTTTAGATCCTGCAATTGCATCTTTTTGTTTCTTGTTTACACTAGTAAGGCATAATGGACAACAATGAGCTTCTTACTCTATTTCCTGATTTAAGACATGGATGGTTTGATCCGAAAATTAAAAAACCCATGGAACATATTAGTATGAATACTTTGAACACCGTTGTTGCTTATGATATGGAAAATTCTAAGCTTGGGGAAGCTGGCTTTGATGAGCATGATCTTTTTAGTCCCCCAAGCATTGAGGAGAAAATTTACTTTGATGATACTTTACCTCCTATTTATGATGATTATAATGATAGTAGTCTTTTGGTGCCACCTACTATGGAGGATAAATTTGATTATGATTACAATATGCCTCCTATATTTGATGATAGCTACTTTGTTGAATTTGCTCCCACTACAATTAATAAGAATGATTATGCTTATGTGGAGAGTAATAATTTTGTGCATGAGACTCATGATAAGAATGCTGTATGTGATAGTTATATTGTTGAGTTTGCTCATGATGCTACTGAATATTATTATGAGAGAGGAAAATATGGTTGTAGAAATTTTCATGTTACTAAAATGCCTCTCTATGTGCTGAAATTTTTGAAACTACACTTGTTCTATCTTCCTATGCATGTTACTTTGCTCTTCATGAACTTGTTTATTTACAAGATTCCTTTTCATAGGAAGCATGTTAGGTTTAAATGTGTTTTGAATTTGCTTCTTGATGCTCTCTTTTGCTTCAAATACTATTTCTTGCGAGTGCATCATTAAAAGTGCTGAGCCCATCTTAATGGCTATAAAGAAAGAACTTCTTGGGAGATAACCCATGTGTTTATTTTGCTACTGCACTTTTATTTTATATTTGAGTTTTGGAAGTTGTTACTACTGTAGCAACCTCTCCTTATCTTAGTTTTGTTGCATTGTTGTTCCAAGTAAAGTCTTTGATAGTAAGGTTCATACTAGATTTGGATTACTGCTACGTAAACAGATTTCTTGTCGTCACGAATCTGGGCCTAATTATCCGTAGGTAACTCAGAAAATTATGCCAATTTACGTGAGTGATCCTCAGATATGTACGCAACTTTCATTCAATTTGAGCATTTTCATTTGAGCAAGTCTGGTGCCTCAATAAAATTCGTCTTTACGGACTGTTCTGTTTTGACAGATTCTGCCTTTTATTTCGATTTGCTTCTTTTGCTATGTGGGATGGATTTCTTTGTTCCATTAACTTCCAGTAGCTTTGAGCAATGTTCAGAAGTGTTAAGAATGATTGTGTCACCTCTGAACATGTGAATTTTTATTATTCACTAACCCTCTAATGAGTTTGTTTTGAGTTTGGTGTGGAGGAAGTTTTCAAGGGTCAAGAGAGGAGGATGATACAAGGTGATCAAGAAGAGTGAAAGCTCTAAGCTTGGGGATGCCCCGGTGGTTCACCCCTGCATATTTCAAGAAGACTCAAGCGTCTAAGCTTGGGGATGCCCAAGGCATCCCCTTCTTCATCGACAAATTATCAGGTTTCTTCTCTTGAAACTATATTTTTATTCGGTCACATCTTATGTACTTTACTTGGAGCGTATGTGTGCTTTTGTTTTTGTTTTTGTTTGAATAAATGCTTGTGTGGGAGAGAGACACGCTCCGCTGGTTCGTATGAACACATGTGTTCTTAGCTTTTAATGTTCATGGCGAAGGATGAAACTGCTTCGTTAATTGTTATATGGTTGGAAACGGGAAATGCTACATGTGGTAATTGGTATAATATCTTGAACAATGTGATACTTGGCAATTGTTGTGCTCATGTTTAAGCTCTTGCATCATATACTTTGCACCTATTAATGAGGAAGTACATAGAGCTTGCTAAAATTTGGTTTGCATAATTGGTCTCCCTAAGGTCTAGATAATTTCTAGTAAGGGTCGAACAACAAGGAAGACGGTGTAGAGTCTTATAATGTTTACAATATGTCTTTTATGCAAGTTTTGCTGCACCGCTTCATACTTGTGTTTGTTTCAAATAACCTTGCTAGCCTAAACCTTGTATCGAGAGGGAATACTTCTCATGCATCCAAAATCCTTGAGCCAAACACTATGCCATTTTTGTCCACCATACCTACCTACTGCATGGTATTTCTCCGCCATTCCAAAGTAAATTGCTTGAGTGCTACCTTTAAATTTCTATCCTTCACCTTTACAATATATAGCTCATGGGACAAATAGCCTAAAAACTATTATGGTATTGAATATGTACTTATGCACTTTATCTCTTATTAAGTTGCTTGTTGTGCGATAACCATGTTCCTGGGGACGCCATCAACTACTCTTTGTTGAATATCATGTGAGTTGCTATGCATGTTCGTCTTGTCTGAAGTAAGGGAGATTTACCACTAAAATGGTTAGAGCATGCATAATGTTAGAGAAGAACATTGGGCCGCTAACTAAAGCCATGATTCATGGTGGAAGTTTCAGTTTTGGACAAATATCCTCAATCTCATATGAGAAAATTAATTGTTGCTACATGCTTATGCATAAAAGAGGAGTCCATTATTTGTTGTCTATGTTGTCCCGGTATGGATGTCTAAGTTGAGAATAATCAATAAGGAGAAATCCGATGCGAGCTTTCTCCTTAGACCTTTGTACAGGCGACATAGAGGTACCCCTTTGTGACACTTGGTTAAAACATGTGCATTGCAATGATAATCCAGGTAATCCGAGCTAATTAGGACAAGGTGCGGGCACTATTAGTATACTATGCATGAGGCTTGCAACTTGTAGGATATAATTTACATAACACATATGCTTTATTACTACCGTTGACAAAATTGTTTCTTGTTTTCAAAATCAAAGCTCTAGCACAAATATAGCAATCGATGCTTTCCTCTTTGAAGGACCTTTCTTTTAATTTTATGTTGAGTCAGTTCACCTATTTCTCTCCATCTCAAGAAGCAAACACTTGTGTGAACTGTGCATTGATTCCTACATACTTGCATATTGAACTTGTTATATTACTTTACATTGACAACTATCCATGAGATATACATGTTATAAGTTGAAAGCAACCGCTGAAACTTAATCTTCCTTTATGTTGCTTCAATATCTTTACTTTGAATTATTGCTTTATGAGTTAACTCTTATGCAAGACTTATTGATGCTTGTCTTGAAGTACTATTCATGAAAAGTCTTTGCTATATGATTCATTTGTTTACTCATGTCATTTACATTGTTTTGATCACTGCATTCATTACATGTGCTTACAATAGTATGATCAAGGTTATGATGGCATGTCACTCCAGAAATTATCTTTGTTATCGTTTACCTGCTCGGGACGAGCAGAAACTAAGCTTGGGGATGCTGATAGGGTCTCCGACGTATCGATAATTTCTTATGTTCCATGCCACATTATTGATGATATCTACATGTTTTATGCATACTTTATATCATTTTTATGCGTTTTCCGGAACTAACCTATTGACGAGATGCCGAAGGGCCAGTTCCTCGTTTTCTCGCTGTTTTTGGTTTCAGAAATCCTAGTAAGGAAATATTCTCGGAATCGGACGAAATCAACGCCCGAGCATCTTAGAATCCCGGGAGCTTCCGAACACCCGAGAGTCGCCGCAGTGGACCCACGGGGGCCCACACATGGGGCTGGCGCGGTCCGAGCCCCGGCCGCGCCGCCCTATTGTCCGGTGGCCCCAGCACCCCTTCGACGCCGCCTTTTCGCCTATAAGAAGCCCCTCGACCTAAAACCTCGATACGGAAAAGCCACGGTACGAGAAACCTTCCGGAGCCGCCGCCATCGCGAAGCCAAGATCTGGGGGACAGGAGTCTCTGTTCCGGCACGCCGCCGGGACGGGGAAGTGCCCCCGGAAGGCTTCTCCATCGACACCGCTGCCATCACCACCGCCATCTTCATCACCGCTGCTGTCTCCCATGAGGAGGGAGTAGTTCTCCATCGAGGCTCGGGGCTATACCGGTAGCTATGTGGTTAATCTCTCTCCTATGTACTTCAATACAATGATCTCATGAGCTGCCTTACATGATTGAGATTCATATGAGTTTTGTATCACAATTCATCTATGTGCTACTCTAGTGATGTTATTAAAGTAGTCTATTCCTCCTCCATGATGTAATGTTGGCAAGTGTGTGCATCATGAAGTACTTGGTTTATGCTATGATTGTGATCTCTTGTAGATTATGAAGTTAACTATTACTATGATGGTATTGATGTGATCTATTCCTCCTTTCATAGTGTGATGGTCACAGTGTGCATGCTATGTTAGTACTTGGTTTGGTTGTGTTGATTTATCTTGCACTCTAAGGTTATTTAAATATGAATATCGAATATTGTGGAGCTTGTTAACTCCGGCATTGAGGGTTCTTGTAGCCCTACGCAATTAGTGGTGTTCATCATCCAACAAGAGAGTGTAGAGTCTAGCATCTATCTATTTATTTTGTTATGTGATCACTGTTGAGAGTGTCCACTAGTGAAAGTATGATCCCTAGGCCTTGTTCCTAAATACTGCTATCGCTGCTTGTTTACTGTTTTACTGCATCTGTACTGTCCGCAATATTACCACCATCAACCACACGCCAGCAAGCACTTTTCTGGTGCCGTTGCTACTGCTCATATTTATTCATACCACCTGTATTTCACTATCTCTTCGCCGAACTAGTGCACCTATTTGGTGTGTTGGGGACACAAGAGACTTCTTGCTTTGTGGTTGCAGGGTTGCATGAGAGGGATATCTTTGACCCCTTCCTCCCTGAGTTCGATAAACCTTGGGTGATCCACTTAAGGGAAACTTGCTGCTGTTCTACAAACCTCTGCTCTTGGAGGCCCAACACTGTCTACAAGAATAGAAGCACCCGTAGATATCACCCCTCTCCCTCCACATGTCTAATGGCGGCCAAGCATGACGAAGGTTGGTTGTGGCATCGCCGCCTTGGTCATGTCAACATGAGAAATCTTAAACAACTCCTAAAGGGTGAGCACATTGTGGGACTAACCAACATTTCTTTTGAGAAAATCGTGTTTGCAGTGCATGTGTAGCCGGAAAGCAACTCAAGAAGAAACATCCTATCAAGAGTATCGTCACCACATCTAGGCCTTTGAAGCTCCTTCATTTGGATCTCTTTGGGCCATCACATTATGATACTCTTGGTGGGAGCAAGTATGGACTTGTCATTGTTGATGATTACTCAAGATACTCTTGGGTCTTTCTCCTTAAGTCTAAGGACGAGACCCATACAGAGTTCATCACCTTCGCCAAGAAAGCTCAACGTATGTATGAATCCGAGATCAAGGCGATTAGGACCGACAATGGCATCGAGTTCAAGAACTACACCATGCAAGAGTTTCTTGATGATGAGGGCATCAAGCATGAGTTTTCGGCGCCATACACCCCTCAACAAAATTGTGTTGTTGAAAGGAAGAACCGGACTATCATTGAGATGGCAAGAACCATGTTGAGTGAATTCAACTCACCCCACAACTTTTGGGGAGAAGCCATCTCTACGGCCGTCCACTACTCCAACCGGCTCTTCCTCCGCCCCCTCCATAACAGAACTCCATACGAGCTTCTCATAGGTAACAAGCCTAATGTCATGTACATTCGTGTCTTTGGATGCAAATGTCTTGTTAAGAACAACAAAGGAAAGCTCGATAAATTTGAAACTAGAACCATAGAGGGCATATTTGTTGGTTATGCGGAGAACTCTCACGCATATAGATACTACAACCGGTCCACTGGGACTATTGAAGTATCTTGTGACGTGGTGTTCTTGGAGGATAATGGCTCCCAAGTGGAGCAAGTTGTTCCATGTGTTGCAGATAATAGTGATGATCCATCTAGTGCCATCAAGCATATGGGCATTGGACACATCCGTCCCATGGAAGTTCATAATGATGATCAAGATGATGGAATAGAAGTATCAAGAACGGCTCGAGTGGAGCCTAGCTCAACTCAAGCCGAACCATCAAGTGCAACTCAAGAACCATCCTCCACTCAAGATGAGTCACATTCTGAAGAACAAGAAGAAAGTCCTCATTCCACTGAGCAAGACCATGATGATGATCAAGAGACATCTTCAACTCATGATCAAGCTCAAGTGATTCCTCATGATCAAGTACTAGCAAGAGATGAATTCATTGATCATGAAGGAACCATTCGGAAGATCAAGGCCGCTACAAGGGCAAGTGACATGAAAGTAGATCAAGTTCTTGGTAGCATCTCAAAAGGAGTGGTAACTCGTAGACACCATGCATTACTTATCACTTATTGTCAACACCATGCTTTTGTGTCTAGTTTTGAACCACTCAAGGTACATGAAGCCATGGTTGATCCGGATTGGGTAATTTCCATGCAAGAAGAATTGGAGTGTTTCACTCGTAATGAAGTATGGTCTCTAGTTGAGAGACCCAAGGATCATCGCATCAATGTTATTGGGACCAAATGGGTATTCAAGAACAAGCAAGATGAGAATGGCATTGTCATACGAAACAAAGCAAGGTTAGTCGCGCAAGGGTTTGCCCAAATAGAAGGTATGGATTTTGAGGATACCTTTGCGCCGGTAGCCCGTCTTGAAGATATTCGTCTTTTGCTTGCATTTGCATCTTTCCACAATTTCAAACTATATCAAATGGATGTGAAAAGTGCATTTTTGAATGGTCCCCTAAAAGAAACCGCATATGTGGTTCAACCCCCGGGTTTCGAAGACCCATGCCGACCCAACCACGTGTATTTACTCCATAAGGCACTCTACGGTATCAAGCAAGCTCCACGTGCTTGGTATGAGTTCCTTAGGGATTTCTTACTACATGATGGGTTTTGCATGGGTACTGGTCGATTCCACCCTTTTCACCAAGCGGGTTAAAGGGGGTGGCTTATTTATATGTCAAATATATGTTAATGATATTATCTTTGGTGGAACTAACCCCAATCATAACAAAGCTTTTGAGCTATTGATGACTAGGAAATTTGAGATGTCCATGATGGGAGAGTTGAAGTTCTTCCTAGGCTTCCAAGTGAGGCAACTTGCAAAAGGCACCTTCATCTCTCAAGAAAAGTATGTGAAGGACATGCTCAAGAAATTCAACATGACCAATGCAAGCCCAATGAAGACACCCATGCCCGTAAAGGGGCAACTTGGCTCATGTGACGGTGAGAAGGATGTGGACATAAAGGTATACCGCTCCATGATAGGATCCTTGCTCTACCTTTGTGCCTCTAGGCCGGATATCATGCTAAGTGTAGGGATGGTGCTCGTTTTCAATCCGCTCCTAAGGAGAGCCATTTAATGGCGGTCAAACGGATTCTAAGATACCTTGTTCTCACTCCTACTCTCGGGCTATGGTATCCAAAGGGGTCAACCTCTGAACTCATTGGCTATTCGGATTCCGATTGGGCCGGTGATAAGGTTGACTGGAAGTCTACCTCCGGGTCTTGCCAATTTATTGGTCGGTCATTGGTGAGTTGGTCATCCAAGAAACAAAACTCCACCGCTCTATCCACCGCCGAAGCCGAATACATATCCGCGGCATCTTGTTGCACTCAATTGTTATGGATGAAGCAAACCTTGAAAGACTATGGTGTGTCTCTTGGTACGGTGCCTCTTCTTTGTGACAATGAAAGTGCAATTAAGATTGCCAATAACCCGGTTCAACATTGTCGCACCAAACATATTGACATTCGCCATCACTTCCTACGTGACCATGTTGCCAATAAGGATATTGATCTCACTCATGTGGAGACAACCTACCAATTGGCGTATATTTTCACTAAGCCTTTGGATGAAGCCCGGTTTGTTAACTTGAGAGGAGAACTTGGTATTCTTGATCCTAAAAACTTGGATTGATTAACTTCTTGCACTATATTCTTGCATTTATCTTGCTCTCTAGCTTAGAGGCATAGCACATATGGGGATAGTCATCTTACCATGTCTTGGTATGATGCATACCTATGTGTGCAACATAAATAGACCCAATGTCATTATATGGACCCAAGCATGTCTCTTCGAGGTCTCGTGACATTTGCGCTTTCACATAGGGGGAGTAATTCCCCGCCCCTCATTGAGCCTCGATTACAACTTGATTTGACTATATAAGGCTAAATGATCTTATTGCAAAAATCACTTCAAAATGACTTATGATTCTTGATATATATTTCGAATCATGCCCACTATTGCTATTTACATCTTGTTTGGATTTTCACTCCAATGGGTATGCCTAGAGAACTTTGTGTTTCCAACCCCATGTCTATGCTCATCTCATCATCATCTATCTATCTATATGTACATGTCATCATCTAAGAATTCATACACATTTACACAAAGAATAGGGGCAAAACGAGGCAAAACAAGATAAAACTGGGCAGAATGTCCTTGGCCGGCCTCTGGCCCTGTTGGACCGGCCTCTGCGCCGGGCCAGCCGACACCAGGCCCGGTCGACCGGGCGCCAAACCGGTCGTGCGGCTGGTTAAGTGGGAGGAGGTTACCCCTTGGGGGTTCTTCTTCCTCACTTTTCCCCATCCACCCCACACACCATTGCCGCCGCCCCCTTCATCCCCACCTCTTCCTAGGGTCTTCCCACCATTAGAATCCTCCCAAACTCCAACAAATCATAGATCGGGACCCTTGGAACATCTCCACCAAAGGATTTGGTCCCTCTCAAGCTATTTTGGGATATCTTGGGGATTTGGCTCTCAAGACCTACCTAGGTGTTCTTCTTGTTCTCTTGATCAAGGAGGACCATGCCTTCGGGTAATTTGTTCTCCCTTTCTCTCTATTTCCTAGTCCTCATCACACATTGCACATCTTTGAGAAGATTTTAGGAAATTTTAGGGTTAGGGTTAAGGTTTGTAAGTCCTCATGCCATTAGAGTGTCTCACAGCACAATGCACATATTCCACTCTATTGCTATAGTATATGTCCAAGTTTATGAGTTTTTGCGTGATTTTATGGTAGAAATTCTGGGCAACATCTCACAAATTCGACAGACCCGGTCATCAGCCCGGTCAACCGGCCTCTCAACCGGCCGGCCCGGCGTGCCGCCCGGTCAACCGGATTGGCAACCGGCTCGTCCGGTCTGCTGTCCGGTTGGACCGGCCTGTTCGCCGGATTGCCCAGTTCTTTGCATAATCTCATCGAAACACTTGGATATATGCTATGCTTTTTGGCTTCCCTACTTACTGATGACATGTACACTTACCCCACTGCTATCCTAGCTCTATTTTCTCATTCAATTATAGTTGGAGTGGTGAAGAATGTGGCGCTCTTGCCAAGAGAGGAAGGCCTACAGTGCCTCCACCCCGCCGTTCTAGTGGCCGCTTGCCCCCTAAAGCACCTTGATGACCCACAAGTATAGGGGATCTGTTGCGGTCAGAAACCCACCGGCGAGCAGCGACGGGCAACACAGTAGAGCCGGGAGGCTCCCAGGACTGCGGCTGGCCCTGGTCCCTCCGAGCGACGGCCCGCAAAGACTCGCACGCACGTCCGATGCCGATGCAGGGCGTGCCACCTGACCTATACCCGGTCGGGAAGGTGATGGATGATGCCTCGCTTAGTTTCCTGCATGGCATACACGTAAACATTAAATACGAGCCTCGATCGGCTCTCAAGTTGTCCCGTGAATCGGCTCAAAGAGCCGATCCACCCATGATTCGCACGAGGTGTACGAATATATGGTGGTCCCGCTTGATCAATATAAAGCTAAAACGATCTACTACGATTTAGGGTTTTCACCACATAATCGGAACGTCCTACTCGTGATTGAGCCTGGCGGCCACGCACGGTGATCGTAAACTGTCCCTAGACAAGGCCTAAAAAACAACACGAGGTTGATTCCCGGAACATCCTGTCTAGGGCTAGCAAACTACACCCTATGCGCCACTGGATCCTTCAATCCGTTTGTAAGGCCTAACTATGCAGATATTAAACTAATCCTTGAAGAACAAGGAGCAATCATAACGGATCGGATCTACTAAATAATGATCAAGCGGGGTGCCGCCCCTACACCTAAGATAGGTGTAAGGGCGGCTAGATGTCTCAGTGGTTGCACGACGACAGCATATGATACGATGAACAATGCTAACCCTAACACATCTAAGATAACTACGTTGCTCGCCATCAAAAAGGCTTCGATACGAGCAACGCATGAACAGACGAATAAACTTGTACTCGCCTAGATCGCAAGATGCGATCTAGGCAGCATGATGCTTACCCGGAAGAAACCCTCGAGACAAGGGAGTTGGCGATGCGCCTAGATTGGTTTGTGGTGAACGTGATTGTTGTTTATTTCATAAACCCTAGATACATATTTATAGTCCGTAGACTTTCTAACGTGGGAATAATCCTAACCGTGCACGAGCCAAACTCTAACTAACCGACACGTATCCTACTATATTACGTATACACGGGCAAACTAGCCCAAACTTTGCATATAAGGCCGATTCACGTATATTCTTCCATGTATATTCTTCAAGCCCATCTTGATCGCGGCCCACCTCTGATTCGGTCAAATTCTGGTGATAACACATGCCCCCCTGGTTTTGGAATTGATAATTCCAAAATCACTCTGCCTTCTCTTCGTCGGGTCATGTCGTGGCAGAACCGTCGCAGTATCCATCATCATGATGCCCTGCCTTCTCAACTTCTCCACGTGACCTGGCAGTTTTTTCTTTTTTTTCGTTGGGCACCACTTCCTCGGAAACTGCTGTGGCATTGAATTTCCACTATATCCCCTTTTATTTAACCGCTCCAAACAGTTTGCTTCTCCATCCCCTTCGCATTAGCACTCCAAAAGCCCTCCTGCGCCACCATGTCTTCTTCTTCCTCTGCCTCATCGGGTCTTTTCACCCAATCCTCCTCCTCCCGCGAGCCGACGCCGGAGTGGAACCCGGAGGAGGCCCATGCGGCCAACATCCGTCGCGCCATTGAAGCCGGGGAAGAATCCAGTCACGACTTCTCCGTCTGGTCTGAGGATGACAAGTCCTCGACCGACGGGGAAAGTGACCTCCGCTTCCTCGCCGACGGGGAAATGGAGGAGGAGAGCGATGACGATCGCTTCTCCTGCGATGACTTCACCTCCCCCAAGGAGGAGGAGGAGGAGGAGAAGGAGGAGGAGGAGGACGACACCTCCTCCGACGAGCCGCCGGCCAAGCGCTTCTGCCCCTGGCCGGGGAACCTCAGCGACTTCGACAGCGACGACGATGACGCTGACGAGGAGGGTGAGGACAACGAGGGCCCGACCGGCGGCCGCTGCAGCAGCGACGACGAGCCCGCCGGGAGTAGCGCCGACAGCGGTGACGACGGCGACGACGAGGGCAGCGACGGCCCGTAGATAGGACCCTTAGCATAGGATTAGCAGTAGTAGATGGGGCAATGTACCCCCTAGTATTTCCTTTTGAGAGCAATCAGCTCTTTATGAAAGAAATCCTATTTATCAATGAAGAATTTCCCCCAGTTTGATTTTGCCGATTTCTTTTAAGCTAATTTAGCCGATTGTTCACTTGGCCAATGCTCAATGAGCCGATAGCAACGCATCGGTTCTTCACAACCATCCTACAATTCTTTAACTGATGACTTTGAGATCTGGTGGATAACGTGGAGTCTTCAAGAGAGCCCTCAAATTCCTCCCACCAGGTCCAGTGATCCTCTTCTGCAAGAACTCACCATTTTGAAGAAGGTTGCGACGAAGGGTCAGCCGATGACACCCCAATCGGCTTCTAAAACAGAGCATCTACCAGGCCAGCTGCCCCCCGAGCCTCAATCAAGGCGAGAATATCGGTGAGGATGCACAGATCAGTCAAAGGGCCTTGAACTCAGGCAATTGAGACAGCCACCATGCAGAGGTCCTAGTCATTCCCACGAGCGTAGCTGAGAAAGTGGCCAACTTAGCCAGGCCGACGGTAGATACACCGGAGCCGATCACCTTTTCTTCCTTTGAAAGCCGATATTGCAGACGAAACGCCGACGGCCTAATGAGTAAAAAGTTGGAGGTTGGCCTTGAGGCTGAACTGAAAACCGACCTGGTCGAAATCCGTGCCTTGAACACGCAGTACGGTCGATCTTGTGTAATTGTACTAGAGTCGATGGTCGTGCATCGGCTTTGTTTCTTAGCTCTAAAGTCGATGTCCGTGCATCGGCTGTATACCATGAGAATTTTTTTTACTGGCCGATTTTTCTATCGGCCCCCAATATTTCACTGCACACATGTTCATCTGCACATGTTCGTCTGACTAGGTGCCCCCCCCGAGCCGAATCTGCCAGGTAACTGCGGATATCGGCTCTATAGTTAGCCAAGGCACTGTATTTGAACGTCGGCTCCAGTAGGACCAATGCTGATTTTTTAGCTCATCAGCCGACGTAAAACCGCTGCCCATTAGATCGACGTTGAACACAGGCAGAATGTGTGGTGAGGATAATTTTGGCCGATTGCTGGAATCGGCCTCCACATTGATTGAATCGCTCAATGAAGGTTTTGCAATGTTCCTCCATAGATCTTTGGGGCCGATCCCAAGGATCGGCCTCGCCACGTTTGTCCATAGGTTTGTTCTTGCTATACGGTCAGGCCGGTGGATAAGACCAGCCTAACCCCATCATTTGTCACGTCGATGCGCTCGCGAGCCGTCCAAATTGATGCCCGAGAGTGGCTCTTGGCCCGCTGTCTCCCAAGCGTTCATGCCAGCCGTTGAAATCTCGGCTGAGTCATCCGCATGGACGACCTCTACCTCATCTCCATCCCACCGTATTACGCATTGGTGCATCGTGGATGGAATGCAACAGCTTGGCGTGGATCCAATCTCTTCCCGACAGGACAGCATAGGTGCTCTTGCTATCGACAATAAAGAACGTCGTAGGGATGGTTTTCCTTCCTACGGTCGGATCCACGTTCGTAACATCTTGTGCGTCGGATGCTTGGCCGTTGAAATCGCTCGGTGTCACGTTGGTCTTGATCGGATCCGAGCTAGAGCGTCCCAACCGACGTAGCATGGAGTATGGCATAATGTTGATCGCCGCTCCGGTGTCCACCAAGCATCTTGTTGACGAGGCTGCCCATTGATATAACCTCGCAAGTACAGGGCCTTCAGATGTCTGTAGCTTCTTTCTCGTGGCTTCTCAAAGATAACCGGCCGTGGGCCGCAGTCAAGTTGTGCCACGGGTGCCTCGTCTAATCCTGGAGCACTAAACTCCGTCGGAAGGATGAACACCATGTTTGTGCCGGCCGATGTTTCATCATCGGCTTTCCTTTGCTTGGGGCGCCACTCCATTTTTTGTGGTCGACCCTCTTCATCCAGGGTTCGCTGAATTTTCGCGGCCAGATCAGGCCGCGCCTTCCTTAGCGTGTCCAGGTATAACCTTTTGGCTTCCTCCAAGCCACGCAGTCGCTGAACCCTACGCTTTTGGGAACGGCTGAGTCCATCAGGGCACCACCTTGGCCGGTGGTATCTGTCTTCTTCTTCTTCATCATCGTCTTCCAAATCCTCGAGATCTTCCACCCGAGGGGACTCAGCGTGCTTGTTCCGAGGTGGGAGAGGCCCTAGACGTTTGAACACGGACACGTTAGCTGCATCCTTCCTCTTCTGTCTACATTCTGGGCAGTTGCCGATTGTAGGCAATCGGCTCATTCCTGAATCCCAGCAGTGCTCTGAAGAAGGGGCAGTCCCAGTGCCTATCCTCGTCGTCTTGCTCTCTTAACCTTTCCTTGGCGTGGCGCTCATATCTCTCCTCGTCGCGATCATGCCGACGACGTCTCCTGGCGTCCCTAGCCAGACGATCTCTTTCATCATCGTCGTTGGGTCGTCGGCGTTGGTCATATTGACTCACATACTTGTTGAGGAGGTGATCGAGAGAGGTCGCTGATATCTCACGTTCCTCCCTTCTCCCTCTGTGATGTAGCGCTTGCCATCGTGACGGAGCCGATCGCGTGGAACGGCTTCCTCTGTGTCCTTGCTACGAGAGCAGCTGCCCTCGTCTCCGTCCTTACCGAGTGGTGTCCGGGTCCTACCATGTTGATGTTGAACGAGAATCTTGGCTGGCACCCTCCGTGGTAAGTGCACTCCACCATGTTAACGGCGGGGAAGGGGTGAGTGTCGACTTTCATGGCGTACTGGTTGAAAATTAGACGTCCTTGTTCTATCGCCATTTGGATCCGCCGACGCCACACCCTGCGGTCGTTGGTGGTATGGGAGAACGAGTTATGCCATTTGCAATATGGCTTTCCGTTCAGCTCTCGTACCGTGGGGATTTTGAGGCCTTCGGGTATCTTCGGCTGCTTCTCCTTAAGTAAGAGGTCGAAGATTTGCTCGGCTTTAGTTACGTCAAAATCAAACCCTTCGGGCGGACCTCGGTGGCTTAACCCATTTGCGGGACACGGGGTTGCCCCCGAGTCCATTCAGCCACCGCTACCTCTTGATCTCCCGCGAGCCTTCGTCTTCATCCGCCTCAACCAGGACTACCGCACGCTTGAATTTGTCCCGGTACAAGTCCGGGTGGCGCTGTTCATATAACGACGGCTTCGAACCATGTGCGCCGGTGAAGGGTAGTCCGCTTGGGAGGCCATATCCTTGATTGGTGATGCAAGGCCCACCACCGCCAACTCGATCGCTTCTTTTTCAGTCACATGAGCCGAATAACATCGGTTCCAAACGAGTCTCGAAGCGCTGGACGTATTCTGCCACAGTTTCTCCACGCTTCTGACGTACTTGTGCTAGATCGGCAATGCCGGCCTCGGAAGCCTCTGAGTGATACTGCATGTGGAACTGCTCTTCCAACTGCTTCCACGTCCGGATTGAGTCTGGTGGCAGCGACGTGTACCACCCGAAAGCCAATCCTATGAGGGACTGTGCGAAGAACCTCACACGCAGTTCATCTGCTGCTGAGATCGTGCCCAGCTGTGCCAAATATCGGCTCACATGCTCGATGGAGCTGGAACCATCTGATCCATTAAACTTGGAGAAATCGGGGAGCCGATATTTGGGTGGTAGCGGGATCAACTCGTACTCGTTGGGGTACGGCTTGGAATAGCCGATTGTCCTCCTTTTCGGCACCATGCCGAACCGGTCTCTCGGGATGGTACCGATCTGATCCGCGGTGCTGGCTGCAGGAGTCGAACTCCGAAGATTCGCCGGAGTGGCATACTTAGCCAGCCATGCTTGCTTTTCCAGCTCCGAGCCAAGCTGCAGGAGCTGAGCTCGGAGGTTTGTCGGAGTGGCATACTTAGCTAGCCACGTCTGCTTCTCAAGATCTGTTCCCGAAGTTCTTCCTGTTGTTCCAGAGGTCCCTGCTGTTGCAGTCTTGTTTGTGAGTGCCCAGTTACTGCAGTCTGGCACGTATGTGCACGTGTATCCGTGAGGGATCTCCTTCGGCGCCTCATGCAAGAACTGGTAGTCACTAGGGTCACCCCCGATCTTGTAGACAACGTATGCCGGTGAACTCGGCACTTCTGGTGCTGCCAACGCGAATGGCAGCGGTGGACGGGACTGGAGTGGCATCTCTCCTTGGTAAGTCCCGAGAGCTGGTCCTGACAGAGAGTACTGATGCCTCATGATTTCCTGGATCACCCGAAGAGCGACACGCTCCAAAGTGTTCACCGGGCTCTCGTGAATGGCGGTGTAGCGAATGAGCTACCATGAAGTTAACCTCCTGACGCAGGGACCTGGTGCGTTCTTCTGACGGGGCGGACAGGTCCACCCCATCGAGCGCGCCTTCAGGTGAGAACCCTTTCCACCTGATGCCGTGTGAGCGGGTTCTGTGAAAAGAGCCGATGAGGTCGGCTTCGAGGATCGCTTTGACCTCGTCATACTTCTTCTTGAGCTCCTCGGTCAGATCCTCGTACGTGATCGGGGTGCCGTCCGCCATCTCGGATGTAGATGGCGATGCGGTTGATGTCGAAGACTGTCCCACCGGGCGTGCCGAAATGTGTTGCGGTCGGAAACCCACCGGCGAGCAGCGACGGGCAACACGAGTAGAGCCGGGAGGCTCCCAGGATCGCGGCTGGCCCCTGGTCCCTCCGAGCGACGGCCCGCAAAGACTCGGCACGCACGTCCGATGCTGATGCAAGGGCGTGCCACCTGACCTATACCCGGTCGGGAAGGTGATGGAGATGCCTCGCTTAGTTTCCTGCATGGCATACACGTAAACATTAAATACGAGCCTCGATCGGCTCTCGAGTTGTCTCGTGAATCGGCTCAAAGAGCCGATCCACCCATGATTCGCACGAGGTGTACGAATATATGGTGGTCCTGCTTGATCAATATAAAGCTAAAACGATCTACTACGATTTAGGGTTTTCACCACATAATCGGAACGTCCTACTCGTGATTGAGCCTGGCGGCCACGCACGGTGATCGTAAACCGTCCCTAGACAAGGCCTAAAAAACAACACGAGGTTGATTCCCGGAACATCCTGTCTAGGGCTAGCAAACTACACCCTACGCGCCACTGGATCCTTCAATCCGTTTGTAAGCCCTAACTATGCAGATATTAAACTAATCCTTGAAGAACAAGGAGCAATCATAACGGATCGGATCTACTAAATAATGATCAAGCGGGGTGCCGCCCCTACACCTAAGATAGGTGTAAGGGCGGCTAGATGTCTCAGGGTTGCACGACGACAGCATATGATACGATGAACAATGCTAACCCTAACACATCTAAGATAACTACGTTGCTCGCCATCAAAAAGGCTTCAGTACGAGCAACGCATGAACAGCGAATAAACTTGTCTTGCCTAGATCGCAAGATGCGATCTAGGCAGCATGATGCTTACCCGAAAGAAACCCTCAAGACAAGGGAGTTGGCGATGCGCCTAGATTGGTTTGTGGTGAACGTGATTGTTGTTTATTTCATAAACCCTAGATACATATTTATAGTCCGTAGACTTTCTAACGTGGGAATAATCCCAACCGTGCACGAGCCAAACTCTAACTAACCGACACGTATCCTACTATATTACAGATACACGGGCAAACTAGCCCAAACTTTGCATATAAGGCCGATTCACGTATATTCTTTCATGTATATTCTTCAAGCCCATCTTGATCGCGGCCCACCTCTGATTCGGTCAAATTCTGGTGATAACAGGATCGCAGCAGTCTTCGCGGGTAGTATAACCCAATTTATTGATTCGACACAAGGGGAGACAAAGAACACTTGGAAGCCTTAACAGCGGAGTTGTCAATTCAGCTGCACCTGGAAACAGACTTGCTCGCAAGAGTTTATCGAGTAGTAGCAGTTTTATAGCGATGAGCGTAGTGAAATAACGGCAGCGAGTAACAGAGACAACGAGTAGTGATTATAGTAAACGAGCAGGATTAAAATATCGTAGGCACGGGGACGGATGACGGGCGTTGCATGGATGAGAGAAACTCATGTAACAATCATAGCGGGGCATTTGCAGATAATAATAAAACGGTGTCCAAGTACAAAGCAATCAATAGGCATGTGTTCCAATTATAGTCGTACGTGCTCGCAATGAGAAACTTGCACAACATCTTTTGTCCTACCAGACCGGTGGCAGCCGGGCCTCAAGGGAATCTATCTGGATATTAAGGTACTCCTTTTAATAGAGTACCGGAGCAAAGCATTAACACTCCGTGAACACATGTGATCCTCACATCACTACCATCCCCTCCGGTTGTCCCGATTTCTGTCACTTCGGGGCCATTGGTTCCAGACAGCGACATGTGCATACAACTTGCAGGTAAGACCACAAACAATGAATATCATGATGAAATAATAGCATGTTCAGATCTGAGATCATGGCACTCGGGCCCTAGTGACAAGCATTAAGCATAACAAGTTGCAACAATATCATCAAAGTACCAATTACGGACACTAGGCACTATGCCCTAACAATCTTATGCTATTACATGACCAATCTCATCCAATCCCTACCATCCCCTTCGGCCTACAGCGGGGGAATTACTCACACATGGATGGGGGAAGAGCATGGTTGATGGAGAGGCGTCGGTGGTGATGATGGCGATGATCTCCTCCAATTCCCCGTCCCGGCGGAGTGCCAGAACGGAGACTTCTGGCTCCCGAGACGGAGTTTCGCGATGTGGCGGCGTTCTGGAGGCTTTCTGGCGACTTCGACTTCTCCCCGTGCGTTTTTAGGTCGAAGGCAATATATAGTCCGAAGGAGAGCGTCGGAGGCCGGTCGAGGGGGCCACACCACATGGCCGCGCGGGCCCCCCCTGGGCCGCGCCGCCCTATGGTGTGGGGCCCTCGGGCCTCCACCTTATTTGTCCTTCTGGCTCCGTCGCACTGCGGGAAAATAGGGCCTTCTCGCATAAATTTCGAGGATTTTCCCGGAAGTTGGATTTCCGCACAAAAACGAGACACCGCAGCAGCTTCGTCGAAAACAGCGTTAGTCCGCGTTAGTTGCATCCAAAATACATAAATTAGAGGCAAAACAATAGCAAAAGTGTTCGGGAAAGTAGATACGTTTTGGACGTATCAACTCCCCCAAGCTTAGCTTATTGCTTGTCCTCAAGCAATTCGATTAACAACCGAGCGATAAAAGAACTTTCACGAACACATTTGCTCATATGATGTATATATTCTCATGCTATGGCTAATACTTAAGCAGTTCATAATGAGATACATGCAAATAAGATCATCTAACGAGCTATGTCAATCATGGAGAGGTACCAACAATTAATAATAAGCATCATGAATCATGTATATAAGCAGGATTGCAATGTTCATAAGAGAGTATGATAAAGTGGTATCTCGCTTGCCCGTATTTGATCGGCAAAACATAAATGCCCGGGCACCTCCGAAGTTCATAGAAAGACTAGAAGTAGTGATTGTCAAAGATAAAAGCATCAAAGTTATACCACAATCAATCATATTTTGAGACAAGCATATTATACTAAGAATGACAGTTGTGCTCTCAAGATAGTGCTCAAAGAAAGAATGGAGACACAACATAAAAGTAAAAGATTGACCCTTCGCAGAGGGAAGCAGGGATTAACATGCGCTAGAGCTTTTCTTTTTTTTAAACAGGAGTAAAATTATTTTGAGAGGTGTTTGTTGTTGTCAACGAATGGTAATGGGTACACTAACTCCCTCGCCAACCGGACTCCCAAGAGCGGCACCCATGAATTATTTGCATGTTTATGTGGCACTCCTTCCAACCTTTCTTTCACAAACCATGGCTAACCGAATCCTCGGGTGCCTGCCAACAATCTCATACCATGAAGGAGTGCCTTTTTATTTTAGTTTTATTATGATGACACTCCCCCCAACCTTTGCTTACACAAGCCATGGCTAACCGAATCCTTCGGGTGCCGTCCAACAATCACATACCATGGAGGAGTGTCTATTTAAGTTAATTAATTTGGGACTGGGAATCCCATTGCCGACTCTTTTTGCAAAATTATTGGATAAGCGGATGTGCCACTAGTCCATATGAGAGTCCGTAAAAAGTAAATGACAAGGTTGAAAGCTAAACACCACATACTTCCTCATGAGCTATGAAACATTAACACAAATTGAGAAGCATTTTGAAGGTTTTAAAGGTAGCGCATGAGAATTTACTTGGAATGGTTTGAAATGCCATGCATAGGTATTTATGGTGGACACTTTGGAACAACTTGGTTTTCAGGGGTTTGGAAGCACGAGCAGCGTTCCCGCTCAGTACAAGTGAAGGCTAGCAACAGACCGGGGAGCGACAAATCAAGAGAGCGAAGAATCGTCATAATCATGCTTGCGGCAAAATAAATTAACGAGAGGCATAAAAGCGATACAAGAACTCGAAGCAATATAAATCATCGAGGCTTAATTGACTTTTGTTCAGTCATATGCATGCGTGAGCATGTGCCAAGTCGATATAAATGAATTATTCGGAGGAGGATACCACAATGCCATACTTACTTATGAATAAAACAATGCAAGCAAACATCCATGACATGCTACTCATATTAATAAATTGGAGCTAAACATGAGAGATCATGAACTACTAGACTTTCTCAAATAACATATACCTCACATGAACCAACTAAGCATGCTCACATGGATGAGTATATGTACAAAAATGAAAACAAATAGAGTTCATACCAACCTCTCACCACAATCCAATTGTCGTAGATCGTCATTATTGCCTTTCACTTGTGTAGCTTGGATAATGTAAAATGAAAACCACGCTCCAGCCACTGAAGACCATTGAACTCATGATGAACTTTACAAACCAAAGAAGAATAGCAAATATTTTTGGTGTTTTCGAATTAGAAACAAGAACAAAAGGAAACAAGCAAACAAAGCAAAATCTTTTTGGGTTTTCTTGTAGCGAACTAGCAATAGCAAATAAAGCGAAACAAAAGCAAGAAACCAAAGCAAACAAATGGTGAAGAGAAACAACAGAAATATTTTTGGTCTTTTTGTGTTTTGGGAAAGAAACAAAGCGAAAACAAGAATTGGCAAACTAGAAGACTCACATAAACACAAAGCAGCAGAAATTCGTCAAACTTGACAGCAGTACAGTACTCGATTTTTAATAAATTCTTCCACTGCTCAAATCGAAAAGTGTTCAACTAATGAAAGTTAGATAACAACATGGGGAACATGCACAAAAATTGGCTTCGCAAAATACTGTTCTGGCTATTTTTGAGAATTTTTCGGTAACAGTCCAGAATCTGTTTTCAGGCAGCACTTCCCCAAATATCATCTCCCTCTCATTAGAAAACCACTCAAACAAACTAAACAAGTATATACAAGTATCCAGCAATCATAATATGCAAAAATGAGTGATGCCGGTATACCTCCCCCAAGCTTAGGCTTTTGGCCTAAGTGGAGTTCAATCCCATCGAGGCCATGAGGTAGTATCTCCGTAGTACGACGAAGATGGATCATATTCCGGGTATGTGCTAGAAGAAGCACCCGGATACGTGACGGTGTAGTCGTAGGAGGGCTCGGCGTCCTCGGAGCCATGCTGCTGGTGGAAGTCTTGTATCTTCATATGTTCATCCACCTCCTCCTTAGTGCGCGACCATGATTGCCTGTCAATACTGAACAAACCTGGCTGGGGAAGAGGGATTTCCTTCTCATCCCCGTCAGCAAACAACATTCTATAGACCATATTATCTAAAGTGGAATCAGCGGTAACAAAATGATAGCTTTTTATAGCAGCAATATCAAGTCTCCTAGGGGTTAATGGCACATCATTAGGATCAAGAGGAAGTCTTAAATGTGTTAAAATGCGCAATGCAATAGTTCCTTCAAAAATAGGCCCCCTGTTAGACAGGCGGCGAGCAATAAGAGAACCAAGATGATATGATGTCCGTCCAGTAAGTGCAGTATTCAAGAAAGCAAGATGATAGCTAGAAATATTGCTAGTGTTCTCCCTACCAAGAATGCTAGTAGCAATGTAATATGCAAAATATTTAATGGCGGGAAGTTGAATGTTCCTTATCTTGCCACGCTGAATGGTGCGACAATCATCATCGGTGATCCCTCGATAGAGCTCCAACAGGTCCCGGGGGTTGTCATCAATCCTCCTTGTTGTACCTACAGGGGGAATACCCAATGCACGACAAAATTCTTCCAATTCCATAGTAACAGGATTACCATAGATCTTGAATGCAACTGTCGGCTCATATTGCATGTTGTGGAACTTGAAGCTCTCGACGAAAATTTTGGTGAGAATGTAGTATTGCTCCCTTTCATCTCCCACGTAGGCGGCTAAGCCCGCCCTGTTGACAAGGGTGAAGAAATCCTCCAATATCCCTGCATTTCTCAGAAAATCATAGCATGGAAAAGACGAAGCATTAGGAGCCCCATTGTCCTCTTCGGGCGCGAAGCTAGGCGCAATGATATCCTCATTGTATGATCGCCTAAGTCGGGTGGCGGTCCTGGAAGGCCTCCCGGTGCTGGTTGTTCCTCTCTTGAACAATTCTCCAAAGTTGAACTTCTTCATCTTTCTTTTCTGAAATTTTTCAACAAGTGATATAAAACTTGATTTGGTGACATATAATCAAGGGGAACTACTATAGGAACTTGCTAGAGTACTAATCATGCATCAAAACTAGTTTATACAACTTAGAACAAGCATGCAAGCTCACTAAACATGTTACCTACAGCAGCAAAATATTCAAGATATACTCAACCAAACAAAATTCTACTTGGATAGGCGGAGGAGTCACATACCGGAGAGCAAATGTGCCAAATTTCAGACAGAAATCTGGGCTGAGCAAAGAGATCGAAAAATCCTGAGCTCTTGAGCAAAAACGCGAGTGAGAGAAAGCTGGTTCAAGTTTTTTCGGGAGAGAGAAGACTCTGGGAGAAAGAGATGAAGTAGTGGGGCAAGGAGGGGCCCACACCACAGGGTGGCGCGCCCCCCTCCTTGGCCGCGCCGGCTGGTGGTGTGGCACCCTGGGGTGCCCCACAGGTCATCCTCTGGTGCTCCCAGGTGCCTCTTCGAAAAATAGGACCAACGGTATAATTTTTGTGAATTTTTGAAAACTTTGAAAAATGCACATTTCTGAGTATTAAGTTTATTATTACCGGCCAGGAAAAATTTTGAAATCTCTAATTAACTAAGGAACTTTGCAAATCAAAAGCGCTACAGCAAATAAAACAAGTGGAGGAAGAAAGAGATGTTGTTTACCTCCCCTATGCATATAAAAAGTATTTGTTAACAAGGTTGATCAAGTCTTGCCACCAAATAAATTTTACATAGCATATGAAGAAATAAACCTCAAATCAATCATGTTACCTTGAATTGTATCGATATGGATCCAATCATAAGATTTTGATAACCTTCTTTAGGCTCATATATAGGACAATCAATAGTTCCAATTTTGATAGTTCTCACATTAGAAATAGTATTGACTCCACATACTTTGTCAATCTTCTTGGGGAAATAGACGGTATGCTCCTTATCATCTACATTGAAAGTAACCTTTCCTTTATTCCAATCAATAACAGCCCCTGCGGTGTTAAGAAAAGTTCTCCCAAGAATAATAGACATATTATCATCTTCAGGCATTTCCAACACAACGAAATCAGTTAATATCAAGCAGTTATTAGTAACTTGAACAGGAACATCCTCACATATACCAACAGGAATAGCAGTAGATTTATCAGCCATTTGCAAAGATATATCAGTAGGTATCAACTTATCTAAATAAAGCCTCTTATAAAGAGAAAAAGGCATAACACTAACACCGGCTCCCAAATCACATAGAGCAGTTTTAACATAATTATTCTTAATAGAACAAGGAATAGTAGGTATACCTGGGTCGCCCAACTTCTTCGGAACTTTGCCATTGAAAGAGTAATTAGCAAGCATAGTGGAAATCTCCTCATTGGGGATTTTCCTTTTGTTAGTAACAATATCTTTCATATACTTTGAATAAGGAGGCAATTTAATAGCATCAGTCAAAGGAATTTGCAAGAATAAAGGTTTCATCCAATCACAAAATTTATTATAGTGTTCTTCTTCCTTTGATTTTAGTTTCTTAGCAGGAAAAGGCATTTGCTTTTGCACCCAAGGTTCACTTTCATTACCATGTTTCTTAGCAATAAAATCTTCTTTAGTATACTTTTTATTTTTATCATGCTTGTCAGGTTCATCTTCAACTTCTTCTTTATCAGAAGCATCATTCTTATCATTATCATTATCATTATCATGTTCATTACCACTTTCAGTTTCAGCATCAGAAATAGAAATACTATTAGGATCATTAACAGGTTCAGAGGATTCTACAACATTTTTATGTTTCTTCTTCTTTTTCTTCTTAGAAGGAGCACTAGGTTCAATGCGTTGAGAATCTTGTTCAATTCTTTTGGGGTGCCCTTCAGGATATAGAGGATCCTGTGTAGAGACACCACCTCTAGTTGTTACTTCATAAGTATGTTTCTCTTTACAATTATTATTTAGCAAGTCATTTTGCACTTTAGTGAGTTGATCAATTTGAGTTTGAATCATTTGAAAATGTTTAACAAGCATCTTAACATCATTGGAGGTTCTCTCCACAATATCATGCAAATTGCTAATAGCTTGAGAATTTTCCATTAAATGATTCTCTACTCTCATATTAAAATTTTCTTGCTTAACAATATAATTATCAAACTCATCTAAGCATTGCGCAGGAGGTTTTGAATACGGAATATCTTCCCTAGTAAAGCGTTGAAGGGAGTTTACCTCAATCATGGGTGAAGGGGGAATTATCTCACATATATCTTCTATAGGAGGTAGATTCTTCACATCTTCGGATTTAATACCTTTCTCCTTGAGAGACTTCTTAGCTTCCCGCATATCATCATCATTCAATTCAATTAAACCCCTCTTCTTCAATATTGGCGTTGGAGTTGGTTCAGGTGTATTCCAATCATCATGATTCCGGCTTATTTTAGCCAATAATTCTTCGACTTCAGTCCGGAGTTCTTTTCCTGAAAACACAACCAGCACAACTATCCAAATATGCTCTAGATTCAATGGTTAGTCCACTATAAAATATATCAAGTAGATCATTCTTTTCCAAATCATGTCAAGGTCGAGCTCTGATAAGAGAACAAAATCTTGCCCATGCCGCAGGCAATTTCTCTTCATCTCCCTGGTCAAACCTATAAATTCTCTGTAAAGCAGCATGTTGAGCACTAGCAGGGAAATATTTTCGAAAGAAAACATCACGCAAATCAGCTGGACTTTTAATAGAACCAGGAGGCAAATTATTATACCAAGTTTTAGCATCATCCTTTGATGAGAAAGGGAAAATTTTAATGACAAAGTAAATACGCATCTTGTCATCATCAGAGAACAAGCTACTCATAGAAGAAAGTTCATTCATGTGTTCTACAGCACTTTCTTTTTCAGTACCACAAAAGGGTGCTTTCTCTACAATAGCTATATGAGATAGATCAAGAGAAAAATCATAATCTTTATCCTTAATGCATATAGGAGATGTGGCAAATTCAGGATCAGGAGACAGCTTATGTCTAACAGTATATTGTGTAAGAAAATTTTTAATGTTTCTTGCATCAGCAGTAGCATTACATCTATTAATAAGATCATCATTAAGCTCTACATAATCTTCATCAGGATCATCACTAGAATAATCAAGTTCAGGTGTAGTGGCATTTTCATTAGGAGTTTCAGCATTTTCAATTTGTCTAGACCTAGCAATTGTAGCATCTAGAAAGGATCCCAGTGAACCACTATCATCAAGCACAGCAGAAACATTATCAATATTATGAGAGTTTTCAGATTCAGCAGACGTACCACCAAGCGAAGCTTGTGGCGGTGAAACAAGTTGACTTATCACAGATGGTGAATCAAGAGTAGCGGAGGTACTCAGAGTTGTACCTTTTCTTGTAGTGGATGGTAATATGGCGACTTTAGAATCGCGAGCTTTACCCATGATGGAGAATTTGCAGCGAACAATATCAATCCAAGTGAACTTCCAAATAAAGCTATGTTCCCCGGCAACGGCGCCAGAAAACGGTCTTGATGACCCACAAGTATAGGGGATCGCAGCAGTCTTCGCGGGTAGTATAACCCAATTTATTGATTCGACACAAGGAGAGACAAAGAACACTTGGAAGCCTTAACAGCGGAGTTGTCAATTCAGCTGCACCTGGAAACAGACTTGCTCGCAAGAGTTTATCGATAGTAACGGCTTTATAGCGATGAGCGTAGTGAAATAACAGCAGACACGAGTAACAAAGACAACGAGTAGTGATTATAGTAAACAGCAGGATTAAAATACCGTAGGCACGGGGACGGATGACGGGCATTGCATGGATGAGAGAAACTCATGTAACAATCATAGCAGGGCATTTGCAGATAATAATAAAACGGTGTCCAAGTACAAAGCAATCAATAGGCATGTGTTCCAAGTATAGTCGTACGTGCTCGCAATGAGAAACTTGCACAACATCTTTTGTCCTACCAGCCGGTGGCAGCCGGGCCTCAAGGGAATCTACTGGATATTAAGGTACTCCTTTTAATAGAGTACCGGAGCAAAGCATTAACACTCCGTGAACACATGTGATCCTCACATCACTACCATCCCCTCCGGTTGTCCCGATTTCGTCACTTCGGGGCCATTGGTTCCGGACAGCGACATGTGTATACAACTTGCAGGTAAGACCATAAACAATGAATATCATGATGAAATAATAGCATGTTCAGATCTGAGATCATGGCACTCGGGCCCTAGTGACAAGCATTAAGCATAACAAGTTGCAACAATATCATCAAAGTACCAATTACGGACACTAGGCACTATGCCCTAACAATCTTATGCTATTACATGACCAATCTCATCCAATCCCTACCATCCCCTTCGGCCTACAGCGGGGGAATTACTCACACATGGATGGGGGAAGCATGGCTGGTTGATGGAGAGGCGTCGGTGGTGATGATGGCGATGATCTCCTCCAATTCCCCGTCCCGGCGGAGTGCCAGAACGGAGACTTCTGGCTCCCGAGACGGAGTTTCGCGATGTGGCGGCGTTCTGGAGGCTTTCTGGCGACTTCGACTTCTCCCCGTGCGTTTTTAGGTCGAAGGCAATATATAGTCCGAAGGAGGGCGTCGGAGGCCGGCCGAGGGGGCGACACCACATGGCCGCGCGGGCCCCCCCTGGGCCGCGCTGCCCTATGGTGTGGGGCCCTCGGGCCTCCACCTTATTTGTCTCTCTGGCTCCGTCAGTACTCTGGGAAAATAGGGCCTTCTGCATAAATTCCGAGGATTTTCCTGAAAGTTGGATTTCTGCACAAAAACGAGACACCAGAGCAGTTCTGCTAAAAACAGCGTTAGTCCGCGTTAGTTGCATCCAAAATACATAAATTAGAGGCAAAACAATAGCAAAAGTGTTCGGGAAAGTAGATACGTTTTGGACGTATCACACCTCAGACTACTGACACTGGCAGCTCCGTTGGGGGAAGAAGCAAGACAGTTGGTGGTAAGCGGAAGGACAAGCATGCCGCCCAAGAGGATGATGAAATAGTGTGATACGTCTCCGACGTATCGATAATTTCTTATGTTCCATGCTTGTTTTATGACAATACCTACATGTTATGTTCACACTTTATGATGATTTTATGCGTTTTCCGGAACTAACCTATTAACGAGATGCCGAAGAGCCAGTTCCTGTTTTCTGCTGTTTTTGGTTTCAGAAATCCTAGTAAGGAAATATTCTCGGAATTGGACGAAATCAACGCCCAGCATCTTATAATTGGACGAAGCTTCCAGAACACCCGAGAGGAACCAGAGGGGGGCCACAGGGCCACCAGATGACAGGGCGGCGCGGCCCAGGGGGTGGCCCTATGGTGTCACCGCCTCGTCGACCTTCCAACTCCGCCTCTTCGCCTATTTAAAGGTCCCTGACCTAAATCTTCGATACGAAAAAGCCACAGTACGAGAAACCTTCCAGAGCCGCCGCCATCGCGAAGCCAAGATCTGGGGGACAGGAGTCTCTGTTCCGGCACGCCGCCGGGATGGGGAAGTGCCCCCGGAAGGCATCTCCATCGACACCACCGCCATCTTCATCAACGCTGCTGTCCCCCATGAGGAGGGAGTAGTTCTCCATCGAGGCTAAGGGCTGTACCGGTAGCTATGTGGTTAATCTCTCTCTCTATGTACTTCAATACAATGATCTCATGAGCTTCCTTACATGATTGAGATCCATATGATGATGCTTGTAATCTAGATGTCGTTATGCTATTCAAGTGGATTTTACTTATGTGATCTCCGGAGACTTCTTGTCCCACGTGTGTAAAGGTGACAAGTGTGTGCACCGTGTGGGTCTCTTAGGCTATATTTCACGAATACTTATTCACTCGTTATGAATAGCATAGTGAAGTGCCTATTTATATCCCTTTATGATTGCAATGAGCTTTGTATCACTATTCATCTATGTGCTACTCTAGTGATGTTATTAAAGTACTCTATTCCTCCTTCATGATGTAATGGTGACAGTGTGTGCATCATGTAGTACTTGGCGTAGTTTATGATTATGATCTCTTGTAGATTATGAAGTTAACTATTACTATGATGGTATTAATGTGATCTATTCCTCCTTTCATAGTATGAAGGTGACAAGTGTGCATGCTATGTTAGTACTTGGTATAGTTGTGTTGATCTATCATGCACTCTAAGGTTATTAAATATGAATATCGAATATTGTGGAGCTTGTTAACTCCGGCATTGAGGGTTCTTGTAGCCCTACACAATTAGTGGTGTTCATCATCCAACAAGAGAGTGTAGAGTATAGCATTTATCTATTTATTCTATTATGTGATCAATGTTGAGAGTGTCCACTAGTGAAAGTATAATCCCTAGGCCTTGTTCCTAAATACTGCAATCATTGCTTGTTTACTGTTCTACTAAATCTCTACTGCCTGCAATGTTACCACCATCAACCACACGCCAGTTGTAGCATCAAGCTATTTTCTGGTGCCGTTACTACTGCTCATATATATTCATACCACCTGTATTTCACTATCTCTTCGCCGAACTAGTGCACCTATACACCTGACAAGTGTATTGGGTGTGTTGGGGACACAAGAGACTTCTTGCTTTGTGGTTGCAGTGGTTGCTTGAGAGGGATATCTTTGACCTCTTCCTCCCCGAGTTCGATAAACCTTGGGTGATCCACTTAAGGGAAAACTTGTTGCTGTTCTACAAACCTCTGCTCTTGGAGGCCCAACACTGTCTATAGGAAAAGGAGTGTGCGTAGACATCAAGCTATTTTCTGGCGCCGTTGCCGGGGAGGAAAGGTAAAAGGTACTCACACTCCGGATCTCGGCTAATAAGCTATTTTCCGGTGCCGTTGTAAGTGCTCGATGCTATTTCCTTTAGATCCTGCAATTGCATCTTTTTGTTTCTTGTTTTACACTAGTAAGGCATAATGGAAAACAACTGTGAGCTTTTTAATCTATTTCCTGAGTTAAGACATAAATTTTGTGATGCAAAAATTAAAGAACCTATGGAACCTCATTTGCATGCTGGTAGCAATGTTATTAGTATGAACGCAATCACTGCTAATGCTATGGAGAAGTCTAAGCTTGGGGAAGCTAGTTTTTATGATCTTTTTAGCTTCCCATCTTTAGGGGAGAAAATTTGCTCGATAATACTTTATCTCCCATATGCGATAACTCTAATGATGCTTGTGATATTTTAAATCCACCAACTGCAAGTACTGCTTTCAAGATACCCATGAAAATTATTGAACGTGTTATTGATAACCGCTATGAAGGGGATGGAACTGTCCATCCAGGATATCATTTACTGTTTTTGCATGAATTATGCGGGTTATTCAAGTTTGCAGGTATCTCTATGGATGAAGTGAGGAAGAAACTATTCTCTATTTCGTTGTCTGGTAAAGCGACGCATTGGTATAAATTGCTGAAGAATAGTCATTCTCTTGGTTGGGAGGAGATTGTATCTCTCTTTTATTCTAAATTTTATCCTCCTCATGAAGTGCATATTGATAGGAATTACATTTATAACTTTTATCCTCGTGATGGAGAGAGTATTTCTCAAGCATGGGGGAGATCGAAGTCACTAATGCTCAAATGTCCCATTCATGAGCTCCCCCGTAATGTTATTCTTAATAATTTTTATGCAAGGCTTTCAGGACATCACAAGGACTATCTAGATGCATGTTCGGAGGGATCTTTCACAAGCAAGGAGGTTGAAGCTAGGTGGGATCTTCTTGATCGGATTGAGGAGAACGCTGAAGATTGGGAGAACGACAAAGGTAAAGAGTCAGGTATAAATTATGATTATGAATGCATTGAAGCTTTTATGTATACTGATAAATTTCGAAATATGAGCGCTACTTATGGTCTTGACTCTCAAGTTGCTGCAAATCTTTATAAAGCCTTTGCTTCTCATTTTGAATTGCCTAAGAAGAATTTCGATAAGTATCATGAACCTTTTAAAGAGGCTTGCATGAAGGATGAAATTGTTGTTAATGATTGCAATAAACGTGCTCAAACTCCTAAGAATGCTATTTCCTATAAGCATGTTAATTTTTGTGGAATGCATAGACCCTGTGGAATTAATCAAATCAAGGATGAATATTGTATCCATCATATCAATGAAAAAACTAGAAAGTGGTTTAGGGCTCTAGATGATCTTGGTAAAAAAGTTTGTGCCCTCTATCCTTTTATTTGTGAACTTTTCCATGGAGTGGGTCATTTTAATTTTCAATGCTCCTCCAATGATAATTTGAACCCCATGAGTGCTGCAAATTTGTATTGCGATGATGAAATTACTCCTAATCAGCATGATGAACTTACTTTATTTTTGTGGTGTGAAGAGTTATCAAGAAAAATCTCTTTGTTACATATGAGTGATCTTGATATTGATGATGTCCTGCATGGGTGTT
Source organism: Lolium rigidum (assembly GCF_022539505.1). Classification (NCBI taxonomy): domain Eukaryota; kingdom Viridiplantae; phylum Streptophyta; class Magnoliopsida; order Poales; family Poaceae; genus Lolium; species Lolium rigidum. The sequence goes on along the minus strand of NC_061514.1, from coordinate 49,836,399 downwards.
TTTCTTATTGCATTGATAATTGCCATACAAATACTTACATACAAAATACTTTAGAAGATGACACCTTGCCAAAATATGATAGGACCGCTGTGTGTTTTGAACTTATTAATGAAAATGAGGAATCCTCCCAAGTTTCTTCTATTGTTTCTGGAAATAAATCAGGTTATGTGGAGAAGCCTCCCTTCAAGCCTCTTCCTCCTAAAGAAGGGAACGAGGAGAAGGAAGAGAAGAAGAAGAAGAAGAAGAAGAAGAAGAAGAAGGAACGAAGAAGAAGAAGAAGAAGAAGAAGAAGAAGAAGAAGAAGAAGGAGAATAAAGAGAAAGAGGTAACGGCATATCCCCGCGTGAATGAGATAACGCTAGGTAACCGTAAGTATGTTGCTCCTAATGATTATTATGATAATGAATCTGAGTACAATGATCTTCCTATGCCCTTTACATACATTAGTGATCATGATTTGAAAGAGCACACTACTTTTGATATTGCAAATCTCTGGGAAACTAATTCTGAAAATGATGATGTTAATAATTGCCATAGTATCAGCACTATCCATGCTTCCTCCCATAATGATATAGAAAGCTCTAAGATTGGGGAAGAGGTGTTTGAAAATCCTTTTGCTACTGATCATTATGTGTTTGATACATCTCCTTCTAATAGCAATGATGGTATGGTCACAGATAAACCGACTGTGAAAGATAACTATTCTATTTCTTATGATGACACTGTGCCTCCGACCTTTAATGATTATTATAAAGAATGTTATGATATAGGTTATAACTATCCTTATGAAACTTGTCATAGTTATGATTGGATTGCCAAAAACAATTCCCTTAATATGCAACTTGTTTACCATGTTCAAATTCTTGATAATAATCTTGCTCCAATTACTATTAATGAGAAGAACTCTTCTTATGCCAAAATTAATGATACTTCTATGCATATGAACCATGATAAGAATATTTTAAGTGATGGGTATATAGTGGATTTCATCAATGATGCTACTGAAAGTTATTATGAGAGAGGGAAACATGGTTATATGCATCTTAATAATATTAAGTTTCCCCTCTTTATGTTGAGAATCTTGAAGTTACTCGTGTTTTATCCTCCTATGCTTGTCACTTTGCTCTTCATGAATTCATTTGTGTGCAAGATTCCTTTGCATAGGAAGTAAGTTAGACTTAAATGTGTTTTGAATTTGCTTCTTGATGCTCTCTTTTGCTTCAACTCTTATTTCTTGGGAGTGCATCATTAAAATTACTGAGCCCATCTTAATGACTATAAAGAAAGAACTTCTTGGGAGATAACCCACGTGTTTGTTTTACTACAGTAATTTTGTTTTATATTTGTGTCTTGGAAGTTGTTACTACTGTAGCAACCTCTCCTTATCTTTATTTTATTGCATTGTTGTGCCAAGTAAAGTCTTTGATAGTAAGGTTCATACTAGATTTGGATTACCTGCACGTAAACAGATTTCTTGCTCGTCACGAATTTGGGCTGAATTCTCTCGTAGGTAACACAGAAAATTCTGCAAATTTACGTGAGTGATCCTCAGATATGTACGCAACTTTCATTCAATTTGAGCATTTTCATTTGAGCAAGTCGGGTGCCTCTTAGAAATTCGTCTTTACTGGATCGTTCTGTTTTGACAGATTCTGCCTTTTATTTCGCATTGCCTCTTTTGCTATGTGGGATGGATTTCTTTGTTCCATTGACTTCCAGTAGCTTTGTGCAATGTCCAGAAGTGTTAAGAATGATTGTGTCACCTCTGAACATGTGAATTTTTGATTATGCACTAACCCTCTAATGAGTTGTTTTGAGTTTGGTGTGGAGGAAGTTTTCAAGGGTCAAGAGAGGAGGATGATATACTACGATCAAGAAGAGTGAAAAGTCTAAGCTTGGGGATGCCCCGGTGGTTCATCCTCGCATATTTCAAGAAGACTCAAGCATCTAAGCTTGGGGATGCCCAAGGCATCCCCTTCTTCATCGACAACATTATCAGGTTCCTCTAGTGAAACTACATTTTTATTCCATCACATCTTATGTGCTTTACTTGGAGCGTCTGTTTGTTTTTGTTTTTGTTTTGGTTGAATAAAGTTGGATCCTAGCATCCTTGTGTGGGAGAGAGACACGCTCCGCTGGTTCATATGAACACATGTGTTCTTAGCTTTTAATGTTCATGGCGAAGGTTGAAACTGCTTCGTTAATTGTTATATGGTTGGAAACGGGAAATGCTACATGTGGTAATTGGTATGATGTCTTGAATAACTTGATACTTGGCAATTGTTGTGCTCATATGGATTATGTTTAAGCTCTTGCATCATATACCTTGCACCTATTAGTGAAGAAATACATAGAGCTGGTTAAAATTTGGTTTGCATGATTGGTCTCTCTAAGGTCTAGATATTTTCTGCTAAAGGTGTTTGAACAACAAGGAAGACAATGTATAGTCTTATAATGCTTGCAATATGTTCTTATGTGAGTTTTGATGTACTAGTTCATACTTGTGTTTGCTTCAAACAACCTTTCTAGCCTAAGCCTTGTATTGAGAGGGATTACTTCTCGTGCATCCAAAATCCTTGAGCCAAACACTATGCCATTTTTGTCCACCATACCTACCTACTACATGGTATTTCTCCGCCATTCCAAAGTAAATTGCTTGAGTGCTACCTTTAAAATTCCATCATTCACCTTTGCAATATATAGCTCATGGGACAAATAGCTTAAAAACTATTGTGGTATTGAATATGTACTTATGCACTTTATCTCTTATTAAGTTGCTTGTTGTGCGATAACCATGTTCACTGGAGACGCCATCAACTACTCTTTGTTGAATATCATGTGAGTTGCTATGCATGTTCGTCTTGTCTGAAGTAAGGGCGATTTACCATGAGTTGAATGGTTTGAGCATGCATATTGTTAGAGAAGAACATTGGGCCGCTAACTAAAGCCATGATCCATGGTGGAAGTTTCAGTTTTGGACAACAATCCTCAATCTCTTATGAGAATATTATTTGTTGCTAAATGCTTATGCATTAAAGAGGAGTCCATTATCTGTTGTCTATGTTGTCCCGGTATGGATGTCTAAGTTGAGAATAATCAAAAGCGAGAAATCCAATGCGAGCTTTCTCCTTAGACCTTTGTACAGGCGGCATAGAGGTACCCCTTTGTGATACTTGGTTAAAACATATGTATTGCGATGATAATCCAGTAATCCGAGTTAATTAGGACAAGGTGCGGGCACTATTGGTATACTATGCATGAGGCTTGCAACTTGTAGGATATAATTTACATGATACATATGCTTTATTACTACCGTTGACAAAATTGTTTCTTGTTTTCAAAATAAAAGCTCTAGCACAAACATAGCAATCCATGCTTCCCTCTGCGAAGGGCCTTTCTTTTACTTTCATGTTGAGTCAGTTTACCCATTTCCTTCTATCTAAGAAGCAAACACTTGTGTTAACTGTGCATTGATTCTTACATACTTGCATATTTGCATTCATCATATTGCTTTATGTTGACAACTATCCATGAGATATACATGTTACAAGTTGAAAGCAACTGCTGAAACTTATATCTTCCTTTGTGTTGCTTCAATGCCTTTACTAAGAATCTATTGCTTTATGAGTTAACTCTTATGCAAGACTTATTGATGCTTGTCTTGAAAGTACTATTCATGAAAAGTCTTTGCTATATGATTCAGTTGTTTAATCATTATCTTCACCATTGCTTTGAATCACTTCATTCATCTCATATGCTTTACAATAGTATGATTAAGATCATGTTGGTAGCATGTCACTTCAGAAATTATCTTTGTTACCGTTTACCTACTCGAGGACGAGTAGGAACTAAGCTTGGGGATGCTGATACATCTCCGACGTATCGATAATTTCTTATGTTCCATGCTTGTTTTATGACAATACCTACATGTTTTGTTCACACTTTATGATGATTTTATGCGTTTTCCGGAACTAACCTATTGACGAGATGCCGAAGTGCCAGTTCCTGTTTTCTCGCTGTTTTTGGTTTCAGAAATCCTAGTAAGGAAATATTCTCGGAATTGGACGAAATCAACGCCCAGCATCTTATAATTGGACGAAGCTTCCAGAACACCCGAGAGGAACCAGAGGGGGGCCACAGGGCCACCAGATGACAGGGCGGCGCGGCCCAGGGGGGCGCCCCCCTATGGTGTCACCGCCTCATAGACCGTCCGACTCCGCCTCTTCGCCTATTTAAAGGTCCCTGACCTAAATCTTCGATACGAAAAAGACACGGTACGAGAAACCTTCCAGAGCCGCCGCCATCGCGAAGCCAAGATCTGGGGGACAGGAGTCTCTGTTCCGGCACGCCGCCGGGACGGGGAAGTGCCCCCGGAAGGCATCTCCATCGACACCACCGCCATCTTCATCAACGCTGATGTATCCCACGAGGAGGGAGTAGTTCTCCATCGAGGCTAAGGGCTGTACCGGTAGCTATGTGGTTAATCTCTCTCTCTATGTACTTTAATACAATGATCTCATGAGCTGCCTTACATGATTGAGATCCATATGATGATGCTTGTAATCTAGATGTCGTTATGCTATTCAAGTGGATTTTACTTATGTGATCTCCGGAGACTCCTTGTCCCATGTGTGTAAAGGTGACAGTGTGTGCACCGTGTGGGTCTCTTAGGCTATATTTCACAGAATACTTATTCACTGTTATGAATAGCATAGTGAAGTGCCTATTTATATCCCTTTATGATTGCAATGAGCTTTGTATCACTATTCATCTATGTGCTACTCTAGTGATGTTATTAAAGTACTCTATTCCTCCTTCATGATGTAATGGTGACAGTGTGTGCATCATGTAGTACTTGGCGTAGTTTATGATTATGATCTCTTGTAGATTATGAAGTTAACTATTACTATGATGGTATTAATGTGATCTATTCCTCCTTTCATAGTATGAAGATGACAGTGTGCATGCTATGTTAGTACTTGGTATAGTTGTGTTGATCTATCATGCACTCTAAGGTTATTAAATATGAATATCGAATATTGTGGAGCTTGTTAACTCCGGCATTGAGGGTTCTTGTAGCCCTACACAATTAGTGGTGTTCATCATCTAACAAGAGAGTGTAGAGTATAGCATTTATCTATTTATTCTGTTATGTGATCAATGTTGAGAGTGTCCACTAGTGAAAGTATAATCCCTAGGCCTTGTTCCTAAATACTGCAATCATTGCTTGTTTACTGTTCTACTGCATCTCTACTGCCTGCAATATTACCACCATCAACCACACGCCAGTTGTAGCATCAAGCTATTTTCTGGTGCCGTTACTACTGCTCATATATATTCATACCACCTGTATTTCACTATCTCTTCGCCGAACTAGTGCACCTATACATCTGACAAGTGTATTGGGTGTGTTGGGGACACAAGAGACTTCTTGCTTTGTGGTTGCAGGGTTGCTTGAGAGGGATATCTTTGACCTCTTCCTCCCTGAGTTCGATAAACCTTGGGTGATCCACTTAAGGGAAAACTTGCTGCTGTTCTACAAACCTCTGCTCTTGGAGGCCCAACACTGTCTACAGGAAAAGGAGTGTGCGTAGACATCATAGTGCCAGACTTTAATATAGGAGAAGCACATCGTGGTGATTGGCAGAGTTTGCGGATGGAGAATCTGTATCGCTATGAGCAACGGACTTACACTAGTGGGGACAAGTTCTTCTGGACCAAGACTCAAGCACGCCTATGGGAAGATTTCTATAACACTAGAGAGTGTATGAAGAATGGTGTTGTTGTGATGCCCAAGGCCATCAACCCTGAAGAGCTTGCCTTGCATGAAGCCACAAAGTACCGTCTTGTGGTTTATACCTTGAAGGGTTTGGGACTATATGAACTTGTGTGCCTGAAGCCCGATGATGAACAAGCAGAAGGCATCTATTGTCCCCTTCTAGTCCGTCAATTCCATTGCACTGTATTCTTCCATGATGATGAGGATCGTACCATGACTTGGATGACTGGCAAGGAGAAGTACTCATGCACCTGCACTCAGTTCTGTGTAGCCATGGGTTTTGGTGGTGGCCTTGCTCAAGGGTTCAAGATTCATTCTCGGCCTAAGCTCGTTAAAGGTGACATCTCCTTTTGCTATCCCCCGAACCCTACAGCTGGGCCTCCCACTATCTCTGGGATGTACTACTCTTATCTTGCCCTTGCCAAGATGTTCCGTGAGAGTCTCATCAGCAAGTCAGGCGATTCCAGTGAAGTCAGGAACTACCACCTGAATCTGATGTACTATTGCCACCCTGACAGGATAAGGAAAATTGATGGATGTGATCTCATTCACTGTGAACTGAAGCGTTCAGTTATGGGCCGCATGACTCCCAACTATGCTCAGTATGTTCAGCGGCTCATCAACCACATGGTACCTCCTCCTCTCAACACACTTGATCAAAGAGTCATCATGGAACCATTCAAGTTCCTCGCTCAGGACATTCGTCCGGACGTCCCTGCCATGATGCCCTCTGAGCGCCGTTCCAAGGAACACCATGATCCTGTAGCTAGCTCTAGCTACTCTCGGCGCCCCAAGTGCGGTGCCGCTCGCTTCTTCTCCAGCATGTGGCAAATGTGCAAGAATACCAATGATGTTGCACATCAAAGTCTTGCTTTGAACCAGGAGACACGGAGGATACAGAATGAGTTCATGGCTGGACGGAATGTCCTCGTTCCTCCTTCGGCCCTGAGATGGAGCCTGTGGTTGCACCTGCTTGGGAGATGCCTCCCATTACTGATGAGATGCTCCAGAACTTCGACCTCTCCATGTTTGCTCATGGTGGCCTTCCTCCTAGGACTGCTAGTGCCCCTGCTAATGATGCTGATGAGGATGAAGGTGGTGCAGATGAGGATGCGTGTGATGATGGCGAGAGCTCATATTCCACTGGGCATGAGTTCTATTGATGGTGCGCTAGAATCTCTCCTTTTTTCTTCGCCTTTTTGGTGTTCCGATGCCAAAGGGGAAGAAGAGAGTAGAGTCTAGGATTCACGGGCGTTGCTTTGGATGTCACAAGCCATGGATGTTGCTTTATTTGATTCTTATATGGCTTGTGCTTATTTGCCTTGATTTCTCAAGAACCATTTGCTACTTCGAATAATTCGTGTATGGATGACTATTTGTATGCTTAATCACTCTATTAGGATGATCATGCTTTATGCTTATATATCTTGATATACTTGTCCATACCATGCTTGTTTCCTAAAGATATTGGGGGAGCTTCTCATATTCCACAAATGGTGCACTTTGTATTCAAACGCAAATTTTCCAAGTGCAGACATTATGGGGGAGCTGTCATAATATCTTATATGGAATCAATGTTTAGAGCTTATTGATGCGTGTGGTTGGCACGTCCGTTGGGAACCCCAAGAGGAAGGTGTGATGCGCACAGCGGCAAGTTTCCCTCAGTAAGAAACCAAGGTTTAATCGGACCAGTAGGAGTCAAGAAGCACGTTGAAGGTTGATGGCGGCGAGATGTAGTGCGGCGCAACACCAGGGATTCCGGCGCCAACGTGGAACCTGCACAACACAACCAAAGTACTTTGCCCCAACGAAACAGTGAGGTTGTCAATCTCACCGGCTTGCTGTAACAAAGAGTTAACCGTATTGTGTGGAAGATGATTATTTGTAGAAAACAGTAGAACAAGTATTGCAGTAGATTGTATTTCAGTAAAGAGAATTGGACCGGGGTCCACAGTTCACTAGAGGTGTCTCTCCCATAAGACGAACAGCATGTTGGGTGAACAAATTACGGTTGGGCAATTGACAAATAAAGAGAGCATGACCATGCACATACATATCATGATGAGTATAGTGAGATTTAATTGGGCATTACGACAAAGTACATAGACCGCCATCCAACCGCATCTATGCCTAAAAAGTCCACCTTCAAGGTTATCATCCGAACCCCTCCAGTATTAAGTTGCAAAGCAACAGACAATTGCATTAAGTATGGTGCGTAATGTAATCAACAACTACATCCTTAGACATAGCATCAATGTTTTATCCCTAGTGGCAACAAGCACAACACAACCTTAGAACTTTCCGTCACTGTCCTGGTGTCAATGCGAGGCATGAACCCACTATCGAGCATAAGTACTCCCTCTTGGAGTTACAAGCATCTACTTGGCCGGAGCATCTACTAGTAACGGAAAGCATGCAAGATCATAAACAACACGTAGATATAACTTTGATAATCAACATAACAAGTATTCTCTATTCATCGGATCCCAACAAACGCAACATATAGAATTACGGATAGATGATCTTGATCATGTTAGGCAGCTCACAAGATCCGACAATGATAGCACAATGGGGAGAAGACAACCATCTAGCTACTGCTATGGACCCATAGTCCAGGGGTAGACTACTCACACATCACACCGGAGGCGACCATGGCGGCGTAGAGTCCTCCGACGAGATGATTCCCCTCTCCGGCGAGGTGCCGAGGCGATCTCCCGGATCCCCGAGATGGGATCGGCGTTGGCGGCGTCTCCGGAAGGTTTTCCGTATCGTGGCTCTCGGTACCGGGGGTTTCGTCACGGAGGCTTTAAGTAGGCGGAAGGGTAGGTCAAGAGGCGGCACGGGGGCCCGGATCATAGGCCGGCGCGGCCGGGGGTGGGCCGCGCCGCCCTAGGGTTTGGCCACCCCGTGGCCCCTCTTCGTTTCATCTTCGGACTTCGGAAGCTTCGTGGAAAAATAGGCCCCCGGGCTTTGATTTCGCCCAATTCCGAGAATATTTCCTTACTAGGATTTCGAAACCAAAAACAACAGAAACAAAGAATCGGCACTTCGGCATCTTGTTAATAGGTTAGTTCCAGAAAATGCACGAATATGACATAAAGTGTGCATAAAACATGTAGATAACATCAATAATGTGGCATGGAACATAAGAAATTATCGATACGTCGGAGACGTATCACTTATCATAATATCTATATGTGACTCTAGCTCGGTCTGTCATCGTATACCAAAAAGGGGGAGATTGTAAGGGTATTTTACCCTTATCCATTATTTTGGTAACAATGACACCGTGCTAGAGTATTTGGCCTAATACATGTTTATAAGGATAATCTCAGGTATTAGGCAAACAGGCATAAATGGTGCATCAAAGGAACAAGAAGGCTAAAGGAGACCCCCCACTTCAACAGCAATAAAAAGGGGTCTACAGCAGGAAACCGGCCTGCCGCCCGGTCGGCCGGACCGTGCGCTGGACTGGCTCCGGCCCGCCGCCCGGTCGGCCGGACTGTGCGCCGGACTGGCTCCGGCATGCCGCCCGGTCGGCCGGGCGCTCCGGCGCCGACCAGCTCCTGCGCTGACGACAACCGGGTGACCTACTGGAAGACACAAAGCGACCCCGGTCGGGGTCCGGCCTGCCGCCCGGTTTGAACCGGCGGGTCCGGTCCCTGGTCCGGTCCGACCGGGCCCTGCGCCGGACGGTCCGGTCTGTGGTCCGGTTGACCGGGATTGTCGGGAGAAAAGCTGATGTGTCAAGTGACCAACGGCCATATTTCAAGTGACACTATAAATAGCCCTTCTCCTACCTCTGAATAGTTAGGCACTACACTACAAGCTGTTCTTGAGCTCTCTCTCACATACTCCATTGCTAGAAACACCAAAAGCCTCAGATCCCCCTCCTCCACTCAAACTCAAATCCCTCCGGGGTAACGATAGAAGAGGACCCGATCTACCGTTCTACCAAGACAAATCTCATTCCCCCTTGTATTCATCAAGAAGCTTGCTCTCTACGGTTCCTTGGAAACCCTAGGTGGGCAAGAGTGGCCCGGAAGCATCCGGGCTGTGGATTTGCTCCGGACAAGATTGTGAAGGTTTGGAGGCTACCTCAAAGTCTACCACAAGTGAGTGAGCTATTCCTTCGTGGGATAGGCTCCGGAGAATAGGGTGAGCCTTCGTGGCGTGGGGAATCCTTCGTGGGACCTCCACCCCTCCAAACGTGACGTACCTTCTTGCAAAGGAAGAGAACACGAGAATACATCCTCGTCTCCGCGTGCTATCGGTTATCTCTAACCGAACTCCTTACTTGTGATCTAATCGCTCTGTGAGAGCCTTCGTGCTCGAGTTAGTTGTATCCTCATATAGGTTGTTTCACGTAGTTTGCATTAGGCTCACCTTTATATTCCGTAAAGCCTAATATTGCAAAGAAAGAATTAAAATCTGTAGAAACCTATTCACCCCCCATCTAGGTTTACCATCTCTGAACTTTCAGAGACTTTCCCTGTTTTGGTGGGACGGACGACCAAAAGGACGACGAAAGCAGGGGGAGAAGGGGGAACACGTTCGTTCTTTTTAAGTAGTAGAGAAATAAAAGCGACTATGACCGTCTGTTTCTGGGCTGATGGAGAAATTTTAATGACTGTCCTTCCTCTTTTTAAATACTTCCTCGGATCCATAATAATTGTTATGGTTGTAGTTTATTTTAGTAAAATTTGAGCAAAAACCACGTCACTTATTGCTGGGTTGGTCTTTATATATTACTTTTGTGTGCAACCTTAGTTTTAAAAATGGCACATACTAGGTTTTATAACCTTAACATAATATTGATCGCAAAAAAAAACCTTAACATGATATTATTCCTGTGTGCAATCTTTATTTCAGTCTAGGAGGACCGTGGCCACTGCCCTAGGCCATGACTAAATTTTCCAAGCCCATGCATTATTTCAGTCTAAGGCGTAAATGAAGCCTAAAAATGCCATTGAGAATAAAATGATTACGTACACATGAAAACAAAAAACAAATGAATAATAATTATTATTTAACATGGAATGTTGAGCTAAAACCTACCAAGGTTTTTATATTGGGTAATAGGTACATGTTTTTTCTCTAAGAAGTGCTAGATTTGCACATCACATTACATCGCATTCTAGAATCGTATTAGTATCTGAATGTAGAATCGTATCAGTATCTGAATGCATGCCTGAACTTTGTAGTTTGTTGACACATATTTTCCAATATTTGCAACATATAAGATGTTATATCTATGTTTTATATTGATTTTTGGGTATTTACCAATGATCCTTTTATTTTGGTTATAATAAATCCGCAGGACAGGAAAATCATGTTTTGTGTATTTTTAGCTTTGAATTACCTAAACGAATTCAAATGGAGCTAAAATGTTGAGGATGTCAATATTACATCAAGAAAAACATCTGAAGCACTTGGACCTCACGAGATGGACCAGGAGGGCCAAAAGAGGCCAGGTGGCACGCCTAGTATTGGGGGCGTGCCACCCAACCTCATTCCCTCCTCAACCGTCTGATTCGCTTGATTTTCTTTCGCTCAAGGACTCCGCCTGACCTCAAAACCTCTGTATAAAATACTTCCCGAGGCTTCCTCGAAGAGAGCGCCGCAGAAACATCGAAACACCAAAACAGAGCCAGAACCAGCGAAGATTGGAGGGGGAAACTTCGCCAGAGCCGCCGCCGGAGGGATCTCCGCCTTCTCCAACGTCTCCACCATCATCACCATGATGAAGAGGTAGTGGTCCACCTCTGGACTATGGGTTTGTGTTAGTAGCTTGATCTATTTCTCTCTTATTCTTCATAGATCTAGCATCATATGAGCTACCCAACATGATTATAGGCCTATATGTAATTCAAATGTGGTGGATCTTTATTCTATGATATGTTATATGAGACTGGAACCTAATATGTATAAGATATATTGATATATGCATATCATGTATCTCATTCTTAGGTTCTTGTTCTGATCCAACTTGTATGCAAGAGCATGTGTGGGGGAGAAGTGTGTATTAGATGGAGTAGAATGGTGGTAGTGATTGAATAGTGACAACAAATTCAAGATCTACTATGGTATTTACCTTTCTTTTGCTGCCTCACTAGGGATAAAGTGAATTCATGTGCTATAATTATCATGTGACAACTTGATAATCTTGTTTGTTCAAGGTAGCATATTTGTGATTCAAACATTATTTCATATTGCTTAAGGCTATACTCTGTTGATTTTTAATTCAAGATTGCTTGGAGTTTTCCCTTTCTTGAAGACTATAAGAGAAATGTGTTGCATCATCTCTATGTTAGGACGTGATGCCCATATAAATGCTTATCAAACACATGTTGAAATTCCACCAATATCATATCTTTGATGGATTGTTTATGTCCACTACAACTTAAAAAATTGTAGATAAGTGAAGCCATGAACGATGATCTATTTTAAATCATTAGGAACACCTTGCCAACATAATTACCACACTTTATATTTCCTATAATTTATTAATCAAAAAATACAAAAAAATACTTTCTTCACTTGCAAACACACAAAACCTAAAACAACTATTTGTTTATTTCTTTCATCTTGCTTGCTTAGTTCAATTGTTTTATTTTTCTTTACTTTTCATATAACTAATACGGAACCTTGTGCGTGATAACCATACGGTGTTGTTGGGGACACAACAAAAAACTTTGGTTTGGAGGTTGCTAAAAGGGGAGAAGAAGAATTCAACCTCTAGCCAACTCCCCGAGACTTCGATATAAATGCTCGAGTCACCCTTGTGGGAAAAAAATGCTTACTTCAAAAATCTGCACTTGGAGTCCCAATGTGTTGGTATACACAGAATTTCTGCCATCAGTATCATGCGATTTTGTTAGTATCAAAATAGAATGTAGGATCACATTTCTTACAATAATATAGCAAGATATTTAGCGAAATACTAACACACATGAACAAGGCTATAGCCTAGCCTGTAGATCAATTGATGTACACAACCATAGTTATTGCAAAGTTATTATTCAGAGTACTCGAGTTCATGGATCACGGATCACATGAGGTGGATATTGATGCCACCTTTTCTCGCGTTTAAACCCTTAGCTAAGTCAGAAATTAACTAAGTTTACCTCTCAACTTGCCACTGATGACTAATTAATGTGAAGATGTGCAATATGTTCTATTTTTGGATGATGTGCGGAAAATCATGTCATAATGACAAATAGACCTACAATTACTGGAGAAAATTACGTCAGCAACATGCCAAATTTGACTACGCTCGAAGAGGCAGTTCCATGGGCTTTAACGGGTATCGGTACAGGAAAGCCCCACCCGTACCGTCCGCATGTACCATGTTCCGCAGCCTTCGTGAGGTCAAACCATATAAGTTTCATCAAGGGGCCGACCCTAAAAGAGAGCCATTCGTTGCCAAACAGATCCGCCATCCATTAGATCCATCTGCACCACATCGAAGGAGATCCACCACCATAGTTCATCCATCCCATCTCCAATGTCCTACATAGCCATAGCAATCACCATTATAATAGAGATCTCCTTGAAAATTGGGGACCATTGTAAGAATGTTGTGATTTTAATCTAAATATTTTGCACAATGATTTCTATCTTTGTTATTGATCTTGATATTATGTGTGAGTACTCCTCATGGGCTGTGGGTTAGGGTGAATCCTCGCAGCGTTTATGTGCATCTAATCTTATTATATGTGTAAGGATTGAATAGGAGTTTTGCAATCTTGTATCCTTGTCTCTTTGCCTCGTTTCGATGATCTGCATGTACCCATATCATTCGGATCGATCAAGGGAAGAGGTGGGATGAGTGGAGAACGGCGTGCTACCGCGAAACCTCGGTGATAGAAAGGAGAAAATAATGGTACATGTTTAGTGATTCATTCGATATCATGGCACAATCATCTAGCTTAAGGCCTTGGTCTGTATTCATACACTTCATAACTATTGTTTCTTGCGGCTGTGAGGACACTTGTTAGACCAAGGGGCTCTTGTCACCTCTAGCTTTAGGGGCAAGAGTATTTATGGATGTGCTACCCACAAATATCTTATCTCTATTTTATTTGTTACACATGTGTGCTTCAATTATATATGTATGTATAGCTATAGGAGAAACCTTAACCCTGCCCTATTTCCATCATTGAACACAACCCCCTTATAAGTAAACTAGAAAGGTCTGGTAAATAGTAAATAAAATAAACTAGCAAGTTTTATAGATGTTTCCTTTACACAATTTTAGCAGTGCTTCCCAAGTTTCGATTAAACCTAGGTCTTCTAGGGAAAAGTTTTTCGTACTACTATCCGTAATCCGGATCAAAGGTATCAACCCTTTTTCTAGCGCCGTTGCCGGGGAAGAAATTTTTCTATTCTGGTAAGGTTACTAGAGACCTTGTTAGTCTTTTTTATTTTTAGTTTTAAGTTTTTGTTAACTGTTATTAGTTTACTGTTTTTATTCTCTACTTGAAAACCAAAAAAAATTACTTGTTCTTTTACATTCGGCGAATAAAATACCCAAAAGATAATCACTATGGCAGAAAAGAAGTTTGGGGAATATGCTATCCCCAATGATGATTTTATTCGTGCACCCATAACTCAGCCCGATGTTACATTGGAGAACTATGAAATGAAGCCTAACGTTTTGAGTTTGGTTCAGCAGAACCAATCTGAAGGCTCAACCGTTGAGGACTCGGGTATGCACTTAAATACATCCACTGAAATATGTGATATGATGCGCATTAAAGATGTTGACCCCAATGCGGTAAAATTACGCTTGTTTTCTTTTTCACTAAGAGGAAAAGCAAAAAAAATTGGTTGCTACTTTGCCTAAAGGCACTATAACTTCATGGGATGAATGTACTAATATATTCATGACTAAGTTTTTCCCACCAGCAAATACTATGCATCTGCGTTCTAATATTACAGGTTTTAGACAAGAAGACCACAAGCCACTAGCTTTTGCATGGAAAAGGATGAAAGAAACCACCATGAAATGTCCAAGTCATGGAATGGAGGACTGGTTAATCTTACACTTGTTTTAATGCCCATAACCCAATGTCTAACTCTATGCTTAATACTGCAGCTGGAGGAACATTCATGAGCAGGCCAGTTTAACTAGCAAGGATACTTCTAGATGATATGCAGAGCAACCATGCCCAATGGCATGTAGAAGGATCCTCCTCAAGAAAGGTGAATTCAATCAGTGAAAGTAACAATGAAGAGCTTACTTCAAAGCTAGATGAGCTTATAAATATTCTGAAGAGTAAGGAAAGTACCCAAGTTAATGCCATCACCAATTCTAATGTTGGGGAAGTAGACTTCATAGCAAGAAATCCTTATAACTTGCATGGAAGAGTCAAAACTATGGCTCTAATTTTCCAAAACAATATAACAATACTGCAGGAGTTCCAAATAATAATTACACAAAATGTAGTGGAGCAAGCAATGGTAATACTTCCATTGAAAATACTTTCAAAAAAATTATGCATGCTCAAACTGAACAAAATAGTAACCTTACAAAGCTTACTGAAAATCATAGCACTATGTTAGGCAATTTATCTACTCATTCTTTCTCTTAAGAACGAAGTTCAAGTTCAACAGGAAAGGACAAAGGCACAGGTGGGGAAGATAGCTGAAAGCTAAAATATAATACTTGCAAGATTTGCAGGTAAGCCAGAGCCAAACCCCGTTGAAGACCTCAAGATGATGATGATCAATAGAGAAGGAGAAGCACCTGAAGAATTGGAATAGAGCAATGCTCCCACACTAGAGTACTTCGTAGAAGATCTAATAAAGATGGTCATAGTAAAACACCCTAGAGTCAAAGAAGGTAATGGTGTAAAGTACCGTAAATTAATTCACGAAGTAGCATGCAAAGTTCGTGATTTAGAACAACAATATAAGAAGCTGGCTGAAAAACTCCCAGCTAAGCTTGGTGATATATTTGAGCCCACTATTAAGATTCATATTGGAACAAATGAGGTGGCTGCACTTTGTGATCTTGGTGCAAGCGTCTCCACAATTCCATAAAGCTTATTTGATAAGTTAGGAATGGGGCCATTTAAAACTACCGAGCTAAGACTTCACTTTGCGCATTCAACTTATAGATAGGATGTAGGCATAAAACATAATATTGTAGTAGAAATTAAAGGATGTCCTGCTCTTATTTATCTTGTTATTATGGACATGCCTGAAGATCCTATAGCTCCTATAATCCTAGGAAAGCCATTTCTTAGAACTATTAAAGCTCTAATCAATTTACATGAAGGGAATGTGAGAATTGGACTACCATCCAAAGATCCATTTATAGTACACTTCCCTAGAAAGAATTGTAGGGATTCGTAGCATAGAAAACAAATAATTTCTAACTGCAAAAACGAATAACAAGCCAAGATCTAATCTAGTAGATGGTAGCAACGAGGTGATGAGGTCAAACCATATAAGTTTCATGAAGGGACCGACGCCAAAAGGAGAGCCATTCGTCGCTAAACAGAGCCGCCATCCATCAGATCCATCTGCACCACACCGAAGGAGATCCACCATCATAGTTCATCCATCCCATCTCCAATCTCCTCCATATCCATAGTCATCACCATTGTAATAGATATCTCCTTAAGAATTGGTGACCATTGTAAGAATATTGTGATTTCAATCTAAGTATTTTGCACAATAATTTCTATCTTTGTTATTGATCTTGATATTATGTGTGAGTAGTCCTCACGGGCTTCGGGTTGGGGTGAATCCTCACATCATTTATGTGCATCTAATCTTATTATATCTATAAGGATTGAATAGGAGTTTTGCAATCTTGTATCCTTGTCTGTTTGCTTCATTTCGATGATCTGCAGGTACCCATATCATTCAGATCGATAAAGGGAAGAGGTGGGATGAGTGGAGAACGGCGTGCTACCGTGAAACCTCAGTGACAGAAAGGGGAAAGTAATGACACATATTTAGTGATTCATTTAGAATCATGGCACAATCGTCTATCTTAAGGCTTTGGTCTGTATTCATATACTTAATAACTATTGTTGCTTGCGGCTGTGAGGACAGTGGTTGGACCAAGAGGCTCTTGTCACCTCTGACTTTAGGGGCAAGAGTATTTACGGATGTGCTACTCACAGATCTCTTATCTCTATTTTATTTGTTACACATATGTGCTTCAATTATATATGTATGCATAGCTGCAGGAAAAAACTTAACGCTGGCATATTTCCACCATTGAACGCAACCACCTTAAAAGTAAACTAGAAAGGTCCGGTAAATAGAAAATAAAATAAACTAGCAAGTCTTGTAGACGTTTCCTTTACACCATCTTAGCAGTGCTTTTCAAGGTTCGATTAAACCTAGGTCTTCTAGGGAAAAAGTTTATCATACTACAATCCGTAATCCGGATCGAAGGTATCAGATATAAAGATCAACCAACGAAAAACCCTCTAACATATAACGCCTATGCATTACGTTGTCTACCGGTGGACCACCATCTACAATGCTTACAAATATATCGCGTAACCGTCGTCTTTTGGCATCCAATATCCATAGACTCCAGCTGATCCACCTGGAGTATAAAGGACCACAAACAGACTCAATAAGTTGCCTTGTGGGTGTCCTGCAGGAAATAAGCACCTTGAGTCTTGTTAAAACAATATCATTCATATAAATATAAATAGCCAAAGATAAATTTGAAACTCCCACTCAAATATTACACTTTATTATTTTGTGAAACCCATTCAACTAATTCCCAAACAATTTGTGATATTGGTGGGTGGCGGTATATTACAATGAATATGACAACCCCTCAAACAAGAGGAGGGAAAGGACTTAGGACAAAGAAATGTTTAATAGGCCCCTTTTTTTGTCATAGAGACAATATTTTATTCCCATTCCATTTGTCACAGAGGCAATCTTCTCTTCCCTATTGATGCTTCCATCACCTTCACTACTTTATTCTTTGTTGCACTATTATATGCTCTCTTTAATTTCATTTTTTCTCTCAAATACAAATACTCTCAACACTCGGTTGCTTGTAATCAAAGATAAGATTGCAGGCACCTTTTGTTGAGTTCATAATAAAAAAAAGCAAAAGACCATTTTCTCAATTCTCTACGGTTCGATGCTCTTACTTCGAAAACAGATAAAACAAACTTGTGCATGTATCTAAATTTTCTCAATTCTCTACGGTTCGATGCTCTTACTTCAAAAACAGCTAGCTAAAAAAAACTTGTGCATGTATCTAAAACAGAAAGTGGGTGCATGCGCCGCACAATGCACACACCGGACAACGTTTCCACACAAGTTTTTTTGTTCTTGGGTTTTTGGAAGGCGTATCTAGTAAGTAGCACCAGCTAATTTAGAAGTATTTATTGGCCGTATCTAAAACAGAAATGAACATGCCCAGCACACACGTATTAACGCCAAAATTAAAAGCTGGAAAGCAACCATAATGGCAGCAACGCTGGCAGCTAACTGTTGCTCACGTAGATAGCTTTTAAGTAGGTTAGCTTATGAGCGGCGGATTTGAGACCCTCGCCGAGCTCGTGAGCCATATCGAGACAAGGAGAACAGGGAGATGGGGGTTGGGAGTGGAGGTAGGCCAAATGCATGGGTTGGTGCTTTATTATGTATAAAGGTGACATGTTATCTTAAATAATGTGAAATATAGAGGGCAGTCTTAACCTATAGAACTTGAGAAATAGGATGGGGGCTCGAGATGCACCTCGCTTAAGGCATACAGTTGTCTAGTCCGTTTTCTACAAATGCTTCTCAAATGCTCATAGTAATGTAAGAGTAAAATGTTGCCATTGTGGCGGCATTTGGTTTATTTGTGTTGTTGGCTAGAAAGAGGCGATCTTATCATTTTGTATCCCATTTTTGGTATCCGGTGTGTATTTTTTACATGTATCCTAAAATAAAATCCAGATACGGGTAAATCGCTCCGATATTTTCGCAAGAGCAGATTCCAAAAAAGATAATAACACAGGGCTACCTAATAAAATTTAGAAGTTTTTATTGGCCGGCATCCAAAACAGAAACGTTGATGAGGTGCAGGCGCATACTTTTTCGAGTGACATGTTAATTTGTAGAAAACCGGAGGTGGGTGCCGTGCTTTATATGGACAAAACCGGCAAAGTAAAAGGGAGAAGCGCGTCCCGTGCGTGCCCCTCTTCCCCCGCAGCCTCCCTCTCGCCTCGCTCTTCTCCCACACCCGAAACGGCACGGTACCACACCGACCAAGCCCACACTAGTTGTTCCTTCCTCCCCGTGGAAGCTTCTCCCCCAACCTCACTGCTACTGTGCGACCCAGGCGCAGGCGCGCGTGTTATCCTCTTCTTGGGGATGGCGACGGTGATGCACCGGTCGAGCTCGGGGTCCAGCAGCGGCTGGTCGGAGGCGGCGGCGGCAGCGGCGGCGGCGGCGGGGGAGGAGGAGAGGGCCGGGTGGGAGGTCCGGCCGAGCGGGATGGTGGTGCAGGCCAGGGACAGGGAGGACGGCGGCGCCGCAGCGGTGCCGCCCAGGCCGCCGCCGCCGGAGATCAGGGTGCGGGTCAAGTACGGCGCCGCCCGCCACGAGGTCGCCGTCTCCTCCATTGCCACCTTCGGTCAGTGCTGCTTGCCTTTTCCCATCCGCCACCAATCTGTTTCCCTGTTCTTGCACCGGTAATTACCCATCTTATTTTTCTTTCTTTCCGTAGAATAAACCGCGCTTAATTGCCGCTTAACTTTTCCCTCGTCGTTTCTTCTGCAAAACAAACGAAACCGAAGTATTTTCCTCACAGCTTCCGGTTTCAGTTAACACTTGTGTTAGTTATTAATTAATGTGAAAAGGCAACTGAAACAAAACAAAAAGGTGAAATCGTGTTTGTGTTCATCGTGGCAGGAGATTTTAGGGAACTGTGAGTGTATATTTTCAGGGACGATTTGACCTTTCGGACTGCATAAAAATCCGTGCTGCCCAATCGTGAGCTCACGACCACCACTGGATAAACTAAACTAAAATAAAAATACAGTCCACTTATCGAATTCATTTAAATCCGTCCTTTAAAAAATGGCCATGACTTCCGGCCGTGCCGCGTGGAGGAATTAATGCCGCCGCGATGCTGGGACAGTGAGACATCCTCCCATCGCATTCTTTCTTTTTTTTCTTCTGCCTTACTGAATTTCACCTCATTTTTTAAAGGAACCAAACAAAATCCAGGGAATAGTTCGTACGAGCCACTAGGTAGCCCGTGATTTCGCGCTTCGTGATAAGAGCACAAGCTCCTCCTCCGTATTCTGACGCTATATATCACGTGTCCTGATTTCACTACAGCTGGAATTTAGATTTCTCCAAGAATTTATATTATACCCCAAAAAATCAAAGTTTAAGTTAGTGCTAGTAGAGTATAATCAAAGTTACTCCTAACGTAAGCTTCAGTCACAGTACCAAACCGTACACTGTGCCGTGAGATCCCGGCATGCACCCATTGGCCGCTCAATCTCCAATGCAAAGCGCAGGTGAAGTTTCAGGTTGGGGATTACGAGGCTAGCTTAGCTGATCGACCGACCAAGCTTGTTCATCGCTTTGCTTTTGCTTTTGGCCGACGACGACGAGGCAGTCAGTGGCTTCCAGTTGGCGCGCCAGGCGAGTGCATAGGTTGATAGATACTGGGGATCCTGGCGCGGGAAGGGTCCACGTGTACGGCGGCAGCATCCGACGGCCAGCAGCGGCTGGGGCACGGCTCCTTTGTCACCTTGCACCGACACCTTTTTCCGCCACATGATGGTGATACTGTTGCGACAAAATGTAAAGGCCAGAGGCGCCGCCCACCACGTTCCGGTCTCGCTGAACAATTTTTTTTAACAAAATGCAGATGCTAAGAGATACATACATACACTTTTTTCTATGTACAACAGATATTCTATCTCTATGAAAATCTTAGAGAGACTTGAGAGACTTATTTAGCAGGTCTTGAGATTGATAAAGTCATCACAAACGTCTCGCTACCGACGGTAATTTCGCATCCCATTGAATAATATTCACCGCTGCGAGCCGAGCCTATGACCTAGTAGTCATGCGGTATCTCCCGACTCCATCTTCGCTAAGCGACGCCATCTTGACAATGCTGGTTGCTGGGAAAATCTGAAACGCATGCACCCCCTGTCGTGCCGTGGGTGCATGTACTTGACATTTTAAACAGTGGAAATGTTTTGGAAAATAGTTTTGTAGATTCACAATAGCCCATGGTTTCAATTAGATATTTGCTCTGCCACAGTAACTGAGGATCCGGTCGGCAAGTGGCACTGAAAACTGAAAAATCCATGTCAGGGTCACGAACTGCCAAAAGTACAGAGCAAGGCCGGAGTATTAATCGCACGCGTTATTACGTGCTATATCTTGGTGGGAAATCAGCCGGCGATCAGTGACAGTTACCAAGATTTAATTGTGCGTATGTACTGGTGGTGCAGGTGATCTGAAGAAGGCGCTGGCGGCGAGAACGGGGCTGCACCCGGCGGACCAGCAAGTTACGTACAAGGGGCGGGAGCGGGGCAACTCCGAGTACCTGGACGCGTGCGGCGTCAAGAACAAGTCCAAGCTCGTCGTCTCCGAGGACCCAGCCAGCCTCGAGCGCCGCTACATCGAGCGGCAGAGGGCCGCCAGGATCGAGGCCGCCAACCGCGCCATTGGCGCCGTCGCGCTCGAGGTCGACAAGCTCGCCGACCAGGTATATATACACCCGCCACTAACGATCACTCACCAAACGAGTTCTCCACAGTTAGCAGTAACAGTTAGTAGCTTATTTAGAGCAGATATAATTGGGTAGTTGTAGTCCCAGTCTGTGACGCGTCAGACAGGCGGGCATGGGAAGAAGAGGGCAACGCTGCCGCATTCGCATTGAATCGCATGTCCGGTCCAGGGGGATTTGGTGAGCAAATTGACGCCGCCGGCGAGTTCGTCCAAAATATCAAACTCATGATGCGTGCGTGGGCGTGGCTGTCATCTGTCCATGTGGTGATGTACACTCCTGTAGAAGCGGTGAATTTTCCGCATGGTCCCCGAGCAAGGTTCATTCATCGTAACCATCAGAAACACATGCAGCTCCATCGATTCATAGTAACCATCCCTGACAATTGACAAGGATGGATGCTCGCGCGTTCATCATTGCTGCCCCAAATGCCTGCCTCTGACGACGCGATTCTGTTTCAACGACTCCGCCTCTGACGCTGTGATTCTGATCTGCTCAGGTAACAAGCATCGACAAGTCGGTCTCCGGCGGGACCAAGGTGGCGGAGGTGCAGATCACGACGCTGATCGAGCTGCTCATGCGGCACGCCGTGAAGCTGGAGACCATCCCCGCCGACGGGGACTCCTCCTCGCAGAAGAACATCCAGGTACACTCCCCATTCACTGCACTAATATGGTTCTGGTACAATTCTTACCCTTGATGCGTGGCGTTGGGCCTGTCGGCTTGTGCGATTTCCCATCATTGCGTTTGCATGCAATGCAAGCAGTGCCATGAGCAGTAGGATAAGCGCACGATCGCGATGAAGATGGCCTGTGGGGGAGTGCCCTACATGCGCCCTGGAGCCGTCACAGTCTCATTGGTTTCTTCCTGGAAAACACATGGTCCAGTACCACCACATGAATTCTTCTACCTACAACAGCCTTGTTCGCCAGATGCAAATGTTAGGTAGATACCACCTTTTGGTGCCAGCTAGCTGACCCTGGCAGCCTAGTAGCTTCCACTGATACTCTAAGCAAATCTTCTACTAAGCTACAGATAAAAATCTGCTTTCTGACCGTGGTGTGCAAGGAGTAGTCGACAAGAAAGGTAGATTGACATAGACTGTTGGGTACTTGGGTAGATCACAAGAAGAAGCAAAGAGACCAAAAGTCTGGGGACTGTTGATTAATAGGGGGAAGTGCGATGACTTTCATCATTAGATCTGATGATCTCTCCATGCCACCTGGAGATTAGAGCCTGAAAGCCCCTTTACTTTCTGTTCCGAGATGATGGCATGCGGATAAACAATTTCCCCAAAAACTTATAGTTCATGTAGTGCTGGTGCCTGGTGGAGGCGCATCAGTGGAGAAAGTGTAACTCTCAAGTGACTTAAGAAAAAGAATCTGACTGATTTGACTGTTTTGCGCAGGCGAAGAGGGTGCAGAAGTGCGTGGAGGCGTTGGACGTGCTCAAGGTGTCCAACGCGCGGCTGCAGCAGCGGGCGGCGGTGGTGGTGACTACGAAATGGGAGACGTTCGACAACGCCCCGCCTGTGACGACGAAGTGGGAGATCTTCGACTGAAAGCAGCAGCAGCAGCAACAAAGATTTATATAGAGTGCTCATTTCATATACAGATTGTTCATCGTTTGTCCCGTCCTAGTTTTTGTGTCCGTCCCCCTTGCCCGTTATTCATTTTGCAATCGCGGTGAGTTGAGCTGGTTTTAGGTTAGGTCGCAGTTGCGTAAGGACAGGATCCCACCATTTGTTTTGTTTGTAATCATCGTCAGTCACACCGACCCACCCGATTGATGGATCTCACTCCAATAAACAGAAAGCAGCGCTGTTCTTTAGTGTACTCTCGAGTGTAATGTGGAGTAATGAATAATGATAGTGTTGAGATTTGAGCCAGAAGCAATGGTTGATGCCTTTCAGTTTCAGGCACCGAAAAGCAGATAGGGGTACAGTTTTTGGTGCTAGAACCGGAGTGGCGAGAGCAGCGCACCTGGACTCAGTAGCTAGCACGATAGCACCGTAGGAGTAGAGCAAGAGCCTGCGTGCAACTACCAGTCCCTTGGCAGTCAGCATGACAGCCGACGCGATTGACGATACCGCGCCGCGCGAGGAATGGGACTGCCATGCTGCCGTGCCGTGCCTGCTAGGCAATGGCAATATGGCATGGAATGGAAGTATGGAACGTCTCCAACGACCCAGACACTTCGCATACTGGTGCTCCCTAGCTATTTGGATTAAAATTAACGTAGTGAACAAAGACAAACTCTGTCGTCTTACAAAAATAATATGATCAGCAGAATATATGAATCCACATACACTTCCATTGCCACAAAATTATCAAAATTTCAGACTGTCGAGATTGTGCGCAAGAAATCGAAAAACCTTGTAAACATCAGTACAGGAATTGCCGTCCGGCTGCTAAATCCCCTTTGTTATTCGCCTTCAGATAGGCGTGAGGACGGATCTTCTACTGATCGATTTCTGACTCCCACACTCAGTGCCACAATGTACAAAGACTATTAATTAAACAGGCCGTGTTTAACTGCATCTCCAGCCTACTCGCCGATGCGGTCCCAGGGATTCAGCCGTGCTGCACTGCGGTGTTCTACATCTAAATCTGATCCCAGTCAATAGCGCCGTGGGTTTCAAAACTATACCCAGGTTGCCGTAGACGGTTGCGACCCAGTTTGCTCATCGTGGAAAGGCCTGAAAGCAGCATATTCAAATTAGTAGGTACTACGTACTGAATATCGAAAAAAACCCTGGCAATGGCAACTTGAAGGTATATTATGATGCCAAGGACTATAGTATGGAAGTGTAGTCAACTTTCATTTCACACATTTTATAGCATTTCAAAGTATTTCTGCAATGGAAAGGTGGGAAAGAATGTCACAAAGTGAAACTAAGCAGTGAAAGTACCTTCGATGACTTTGTAAAGTGACGACCACCACCTATCAGGTGGAACCTCAAACTGAGTGAGTGATTCCTCGATTTCAGTGTTGTGCTTCCCTTCAAGGACGCTCTGCAGGGTGATTACTGCCTCCTTCGTTTTCCTCAGGATGTTGTTTCCCTCAGCGGCCTCCAGTGAGAGAAGGTCACTGTGTGATGACGCAAGGCTAGCAGCAAGCGCAAACTGCGCAGCAACAGCCCATCGGTTAGATGCGACCCATTTCCTCTGAATATCCTGCAACTTGCTTTCTTCCCTCCGCATCCTCTCCTCACCATCCCCAAGTACGAGACTCTGTTAATATTTTGCACAAAAAACTGAATCAGAATACATGTCAATGTCATAACTGAAAGTAAGGCAGCTATGAACTGAAGCCAAGGAGTATATATCATGGATTACATGTAGAGATGCAGTAGTCCCAAGTTAATGATATACATGTGTGATTGGCTATATTCTACGCAGAATAACATGGCAAGATTATAAATGATACAGATAGTAGCAGATGCAGATTACCTTGAGATATTCCGCGTTGCTAGGCCCTGTACTCTGAACCATCTTGGAGAAAGCACCTTCATCATTGCTCAGAAGATGCTCAGGAGTGTCAAATTCCTGAATCTGGAAAATATGATTCAAAATTTGAGTTCAAGGTACATAGTATTGTGCAGTTGGGACAAGTAGAATTAGCCATATATGATTGCATATGAAAAGAAGAAAGCTCTATTCAGACGAGATAAATGCCCAGGAGTGAAAGAACAAAGCTCTATTCAGTATTATACCTGCCCAGAACTCAGAATAAGCAACCTGTCACAGTCAATCACGGTGTTCAAGCGATGAGCAATTATTAACATTGTGCAACTCTTGAATTCTTCTCTGATTGTCTTCTGTATAAGAGCATCAGTTCGAACATCAACTGCTGCTGTTGCCTCATCCAGAACAAGTATCTTCGCCCTTCGTAGCAATGCACGAGCTAAACTCAGCAGCTGTCGCTGCCCAACGCTAAAGTTTTCACCAGCCTCAGAAACCTGCCAATAAAGTGATTCTCAATGAATATTTTGTGTACTGATTATTCTTATAAGAACAACCGCGCTACTGTAAGAGGCAAAAGGGACCCCAAAACTCTGGTCTAAATATTTATTCAGCATTCCATTCTAGATGCTGAGAACAGCAGTAGCCTATTGTTTAGGAATCCCTTTACAAATTTCTAGGACTACATAGATTGCAAGACGCTTATGAGTTCTATCTGCCACTGTTAGACTGGCACCAGAAACAGATAAATTTGTGCAAGCATTTATCATTTGTCAAAAGAACAGCATATTCAAGAATATATTAACTGTATGAGATAAATTAAGGCAAACACGCAGATACCTCAGCATCTAGTCCTAGAGCATTCCTCCTTATGACATCCTTTAGATGAGCCCTTTCAAGAGCCTCCCATAGATCAGCATCGTTATGCTCACCAAACGGATCCAGATTAAAGCGAATAGAACCTGGATAGACATTCATAATACAATCATTAAAATACATAATGTAAGTCTCAAAAATAAGCTACAGATACATATTTGGATTTCTTTATAGAATAATTTACATAAAACAAATATGAAGAACTCTTGTACTTTCAGTAACAAACCTGAAAACAGGACTGGTGCCTGTGGTATTATTCCTAAAACTTTCCGCAGGTCCCAAATTCCAAACTTAGAAGTGTCACAGCCATCAACCAATATTCTCCCTCGTTCCAGTTCCACAATACGAAACAATGCATTAAGCATGCTAGATTTACCAGCACCTGTTCTGCCAACGATTCCTACCTTCTCACTTCCATTAATAATGAATGATATTCCATGAAGAACAGGAGGAAGTTCTGGTCGGTACCGAAGCACAACATCTTCAAACTTGATGATACCAGAGGATGGCCAACCAGGAGGTGGCCTGTTATCCTCAATGACAGGAGGAGCCTCAGAAGGTAACTCAATGTATGTTCCCACACGTTCAACAGCATTCATACTATTTTCAGCTAGACTAGCAAGACGAAGAACAGCTGTGAGCAAATTGGTTATATTGAGAGTATACGTAAGAAGAAGACCCATTGTGGAAGCAAAGGCCTTCTGATTCTCTGCTCGTTGGTTTTGCATGACAGCAAATGTTGCTGTGAACCATATCATGATACCTCCCAATGTTTCCAGCCGAATGGCTAACCATCTATTTGAACTCATGTTCACAAGTGTGAACCTGATGTTGTTGTCCATTGATTTCCCATTGATGTTTGACATTCTATCATAAGCTTTATAGGCACGGATTGTGGACAGACCATTCAGTGCCTCTGAAAACTGAGCATACACAGGAGACCTAGTAATGGAATCCATACGCTTTACCTCACGAGATGTCGCCTGAGAATACAGTTATAAAATGTACATAAGGTAAAAGTAACAACAAAATGACAGTTCTTGAACAGCAATCTGTTATGAAATTACCTGGTAATAGAGGTAGGCTGCATAAAATAAAATCAGAAGTGGCATGATAGCCCAAAGGGACATGGTGCTGACAACACCGATGAGAACAAATGTTGAGAGCAACTGAGATATTTGTGCCATAAACATGTTGACAAAGACAGCAAGATTCCGGTCTATGTCACCCAAATCCTTTGAAAATCTGTTGATGATACGTCCAAGTGGATTGGTATGGAAAAATACCATGGGAGCTCTTAATATAGACCGGAGCATGGAGTCATGCAATCTCTTCGCTGCTCGAAGACTTGACATGATTAGCCAGTAAGAATTCGTAAGAGTGATTAGAACCTAAACCAAAATATCCCATAGTCAGTTCCGTGCATACTCAATCAAACATACAGACACAAAAACAAGTGCAAAATATGTATATATATGTGCATAAGTACCTGCCCAAAAGAAAGAATGCCATAAATTAAATTGTAGTATCCAGGGCCATGAATTTTCAAAGGACCCTGCTCAGTCCAAATGCTCAACCATGTGCTACTTGAAATGCGCAGAGTTTCAGTCAATGTATAGCACAAAAGAGAACGGCCACGGCCCAAATCCCTCCCATTGCATTTTTGTAGCTGCAAAATAAAGAAATTGAGCATATTTTCCAGGGATCATAATCTATAATCAGCACTAGCACTAATTATATCTTCATAAGATGTATTAATGCAATAAATCTAGTTGAAAATCATATATGAATGACTAAACATTAGGCAGCACTGAGCTTAATGCAACATAGAGAAATCTAATATAGATAAATGTGTAATCATCAGCCCATTTCGTTCTCCTTATACCTTTTTTCCTTCCCTATTCTATATTATACATCAAATATGATATTGCACAACTGCAAGCCTTACCGTGAAAGAACCTTTGTGCTGACAACTCCAGTTTCACGCTCCTCTTGCTTAATAAGAACAGATTTCCCCTGTTTGGTTTTACTGGAACTGTCCTGGCTCTTCTGCGGACCACCATCAGCAATTACAATGTCCCCATTTAGCGTTTGTTTTGTGTCATCCACTGGTTTGCTTTCATCTTGTTTCTCTTCTGTTTGTTCCTCCATCTTTCCAGCATTTTCCATCAGCTTCTTGAAGAATTCCCCAGTGTTACTAAGTTCATCAAAGGTGCCTTCCTCTTTAATTACCCCATCGTGGATTAGCAGTATTTTATCCACGTATGGCAGGAAATGCAGCTGATTGGTAACGAGGACCCGAGTTTTGTGTCGTAGTTCCTCTTTGATACATTTATCAAATACCTGAATTCAGAAATGTCATTAGTAATTGGCTTTACTACCAAGCAGGGAGGACCTTGGAGTAATTGGCACCAGAAATATGGCTCGCCTAAACAATGCATAAACTCATCTCTTATTATTTTAACTTTGATAATCCAGAATCTGGAAAACATTTGGACTATTTGTGCAACATTTTCCTCTCTTTTGGACTTCAGTTATCTGAACTATGAATTGTGTCCCTAAAATAACAATGAATTGCAAATTCAGTTGTGAGGATATATTGGATATCTGTTGAAATCAAATTAAATTTTGACAATATCCCTGGGTCAAGGCACATGGCTTGCACAATTTCTGGAGCAAGTTCATCAGTGTTAGTGTTTGATCCTGTCTATTGGCCCAATGGGTGTGAAAAGATCAGGTTAAAAATATGACTGTATCAACCAAAGAGGCACGATTATGAACTTGTAATTGTTGAGTTTGCGAGTACAAGAATTTTATAAAGTGAAAATAATAATGACTGCAAAGGATGCAAGATGATGAATGCACCTGTCGACCAACATGGGCATCTAATGCACTCAGTGGATCATCAAATATGTACACATCTGAATCAGAATAAACAGCTCTTGCCATTGAAACTCTTTGCTTTTGCCCACCACTAATATTAACTCCCCTTTCTCCAATTTCTGTGAGATCACCACCCTGAGAACAAGCACATGCAAATCCATCGTCAGTTTGCAAATAAATTAAACATGGCACTGTTACAAGACACAGCTAGAGGTAAACCATGCAAAATATCTAGCAAAGGTCACTCGGTCAAATGATAGATATATTTTCCAAAGTTTCCTGCGATGATTTTTGTTAACTGGACACAGTTAGAACTTACTGGGAGCAGGTCAAGGTCATGTCGTAAAGAAGTGACATCTATTGCTCTCTCGTAACGTGGGGGTTGGAATGGAGCCCCAAACAATATGTTGTCCCGGACCTGTAGAGATCATAATTATATCTCTGTACATTCACAAAGGATTCAATTAGCAGAACTAAAACAATGAAGGTACTGTATCTCACGGTAGCATTGAAGATCCATGAAACTTGAGGAACATAAGCCACCGATCCACGAATGACCACCGAGGCATCTGATCCTGATACTGGTGCTATCTCCCCAAGCATTGCAGAAATAAGTGAAGTTTTCCCCTCCCCGGTACTTCCTACTATTGCAACTAAACTGCCAACAGGCACATCCAGATTGACATTTGATAATGTTGGTCTCTCAGCCTGCCAATGTTTCAAAAAAATAGTTTTCAATCAATGTCATAAAAATAAGAGGAAAATGGATATAATATCCGAAATGACTGTGCATAGCTCTTCCTCAAAATAACAATCAATGCATTTATGAACAAAAAGACATGTGAACTGTTATTTAATTAGTTGCTTTTTTGCAGTCATCATTCTCATTAATGAAGCATGCTAGACTGCTACTCTATGAGGTTGTGTATTTCTTTTAAATAGTATCTGAGCCACAGGGTCAGAAAATTAGTGTCCAGTGTAATGTTGCAGGCGTAAGTCATAAGTATAAACTTCATTGACACGTAAATAACCACATTTGGAACAAATGTACCTGCAATTCCCACGAAAAATTTCCATTCTTGATAGAAATTGCTGGAAGCTCAGGATCAATAGGTGGATTTGGCAGAAGTAATCTCTCATCAGCCAAGAGGAGATCTTCCAGCCGTTTCAGTGAAACCTTACAGTTCACAACCTGTTGAATTTAAATGAAAAATAAGTAGTAAGGCAACCATATAAAAGAATTCCCGAAGAGAGAACAGCAAACCATGCCAAGCCATCATTTGTTCACAATTAAAACGCTATCAATTATCTAACTTCCTTGGCATAGAAAAATATCTAGTAATCTAATAGATCAATCTTAACCTGTTAGTATTCTTGTGAAATAACTTCACGAAAACAAGATTTACTTCATTTTGCTCACCTGAGTTATCAGATTTGGTAGCATAAAAAGTGGGAACCTTAGAACAGCAAATAGTGAAAGAGAGGTGAACGCCTTTGCTGCTGTCAAGTCACCCCCCAACAGAGAGTACACACCAAATGAAACCACAGTGACAACGACAGGGATACTGTTGAGGATAAAGCTATTCAGCTGCAACAAGCAAGAAAAGGTAAGAAAAATGATGGAAAGCAAAGAAATAGTAATGTAAAAGCTCCCAATTCTATTTTGATGTAAAGAAACTAAGCTAATGTAAGGTAACCCCCATAGGATCAGGATTCAGGAAGCACCAATGCAGTTGGTCATATAATATGGAACTCTGATTCTCTTATGACAATGGACGACGCATGATAAAAAAAAACATAATAATGAACAGATCGATACACTACATAATGAAACTCGGAGCAAGTGAAAGACAGCTTATCTGCAAGAAAATCTTATGTAACTACGAAAACAAACATACCGCGGCAAGCAACTGAGCACTGCGAAACCAGGACAGTTCATCATCACG